>NC_067234.1:35469962-35509962 GCF_019924925.1 Ctenopharyngodon idella
GACCAGGGAGCTGGTGTTAGTGGTACATGACAAGTCCTTAGCTATATGCACCCCCAGGAACTTGGTGCTTCTCACTAACTCCAACACAGTGCTGGGTTATGAACCGTACGCTTCCCCCTGAAGTCAACAGTGACCTCTTTAGTCTTGTTGACATTCAGTGACAGGTTGTTGTTATCACACCAGATGACGAGCTGGTTAACTTCTTCTCTGTAGGCTGATGAGGCCCAGCACTGTTGTGTCATCTGCGAACTTAATGTCGACATTAAACAGTCGTGGGTCATCAGGGTGAACAACAGCGGGCCCAAGACACAGCCTTGGGGGACCCCCGGTGTTCAGGACGATGGTTCCAGAGGTTTTGTTCCCAACTCGTACTATCTGGGGTCTATCAGTGAGGAAGTCCAATATTCAGTTGCACAGTGGGGTGTTGATGCTTATTGGGCCAAGATTTATCACCAAGTGTTGGGGGATGACTGTGTTAAAGGTGGAGCTGAAATCAGTGAAGAGCATCCGCACATAATAGTTTTTGTTCCTCCAAATGCGCCAGGCTCGGATGAAATGCTGCTGCTGTGGCGGCATCGGTGGAGTGGTTAGGCTGGCGTGCAAACTGGAGTGCTGCCGGGAGTCTGGATGTGATGAGGCCTTTGACCAGCCTTTCAAAGCACTTCATCATGATGGGAGTGAGGGCTATTGGCAGTTGTCGTTGAGTGTTGATGCTGGTGACTACTTTGGCAATGGTATGATGGTAGTGGCCTTGAACTCTTTGTGGTTCCAAAGGTTGCTAATGCCGAGGAGGTGGGTGGTAGTGGGAATAAGCTCCTACTGTGCTCCTCAGAAGGCATGCATCTCAATTAGCCTCTGACAACCAAGTCCAGCTCCTGGCCTTCATCGTGGTTTAGCACCTAAACCCGGCAGAACCGTTTTCACTGACAGGAGAACAGGCGAAGGCGAGTCACTGGCGCCTTAAAACCACTTTTTCTTCGGGCAGATGGGGTCATTAACCTGGGGAGGTAGCCCTTCTAAGAGAAGGAAAACTCAAAAACCTCTGCTGCCTTACGGCTATACCCTGCCATGTGTAAAGCTTCAGGAGTCAACCCTGAGGATAAATCCGGAGTTGGAGTCCTGAAGGCAGTTCAGGGCTGCTTACAGCCCAGCTCTGGGAACTCCTGCGATGGCATCAAAACCAAGTTGTATTGGCTTTTGCCCTTCCCCTGGATCTTTCTGATGACGTGGAGAGGGGGTAGCTCGTCTAAAAGAAGGAAAACTCTGATTTCAAACCTCTGCTGCCTTGCAGCTATACCCAGGCTTCAGGAGTCAACCCTGAGGATAAATCCGGAGTTGAAGTCCTGAAGGCAGGACCTGAAGGGGGGAGGGGGCGGGGGGGGGGGGGGACCTGATGCATGGGTAACACACTGTTCTCCATAACTTTTTTCCCCAGGCTTCACGCACTAGAGTGGCCATTCCAGCTTCGATCAAAGCGGGCAGCAACAGTCTACTGGTTTGGACTGTTGAGTCACAGTCGATGCTGCACCGGTGATCGTCATCCAGCGTGATCCATGGTCTCGAGACTGGAGGAGGCCTATAGCGGCCTTGAAGCACGAGGGTATGATGGCTTGGCTTAGGGACATTTTTTAGATGTCCGTGAGGACGTCTGTCAGTTTGTCCACACATTCCCTGAGTACACACCCTGGTATATTGTCAGCTTTCTGTGGGTTGACCCTACGTAGGGTCCTTCGGACATCAGCTGTGTCAAGGCAGAGTTAAGTGCTTTCAGGAGCATATGTACCTCTCTGGTGAACCAGGGTTTCTGGTAGGCCCGTGTGGTGATATTCTTGACAACAATCACATTCTCCACACACTAAGATTTGAATCCTATCACAGACTCCCCTAGATTAACAGTGGCAGCCTCTGTGAAGATATTCCAATCCGTACATTCAAAGCAGTCCTGTAGTGCTGATCCCACTCCCTTTGACCATGTCCTTGTCTGTTTCACAGATGGCTTGCTCCTGGTTAGCAGTGGCCTGTATGCTGAAATCAGCATAACAGTGACGGTCGAATTTCTGAGGTGGGTGTTGGGGTGGGGTGGGGTGCACTGAAAGCCTGTTTGATGTTTGCATAAACTCGATCTAACATATTTTCTCCTCTGGTTGCGAAATTCACATGTTTGTAATAATGTAACTGTACCGTCCTCAGGTTGTCCTGATTAAAGTCCCCAGCGACGGGTTTAGACAGCCTGCTCTGCTCTGATTGGTCAGACGGCCCAGTCTGCTGTGAATGGTCGGAAACCAAATGCTCATTATCATATCTGAATCTTAGCACTCAACACAGTGATACGAACAATAACGATGGCGTCGGTTTTACCGTATCAATCTAAAGTGGATTTGCTTTGGCAGCAGAAAACAGCGTCTTCTCGACATGAACAACACGAACCAAACTCTTCCAGTCTCAGATACAACTACAGTGATTGAGGGCGGGGCAAAGAGACGCTGTTCACCGGCAGCCAATGAAAACCATAGGCTGGCATTATGCAAATTAGTTACAAACCTATCAAGGTTCATGCAGGAAGTGAGACGGGAATTACTGACGACTCGTTTCGGAAACGATTCTTCTTTTTAGGAGACAATAACTTCATCTACACTTTGACCTTTGAAACTTTGCAGACCTTTTACATTCACAAACAGCTCTATTACACACCACATGAAAGAGAGAGCATAATGGGGCACTTTAATAATTTAAATGCATATGATGTAACAAAAGGAGGCAGTTACCGTGGCAACAGTCTGTGTGTCGGCAAGGCAACTATGCGATGCTCTCTGCGCGTCTGTTCGTACAGCTCCTTCAGCGCGTGCGAGTGCAGCTGTGAGGACTTCCCTGTTACACACACATCAGTCGAAGACGTTTGCATCATTGAGTCTGTTACTTTCATTTTTATTACTGTGAAGCTGCAATGTATGGTGTGGAAGACCATTTCCGCCACATGAGAAAAAAAAAATCATGCTTTCGTAAATCATAATTGTGACATAAAATGTCGATATATGACATACAAAGTCATAATTAGGAGATTAAAAAGTCAAAATTATGATGTGAAAAGCAGAAATTGACATACGAGATAGAAAAGTCTAAATTTTGTCTTTCTGTCAATGACTTTTTACGTCATAATTTCGGCTTTTTTAAAATTATATATTTGTTCCCATTTCAGAGGGAAAATACATATAGAGAACAAGATAATTATGACCTTTTATGTCATAATTTCGACTTTTTATGTCACAATTATGTCAATAAAAGTATGTCATAAATTTGTCATGAAGTATGTCAATTTCGACTTATTTCATAATTTCAATTTAGTATGTCATAATTACGACTTTTTGTCATAATTGCAAATTTTTTTTATTTAATTTTTTTCCATTTCAGAGGGAAAATACATATAGAGAACAAGTTAATTGCAACTTAATATGTCATAATTTAAACTTTTCATCTCATGAATTTTGACTTTTTGACAATCGGTCTTTCAGTCAGAATTTCCACTTTTGTAGGACAATTTTGACTTTAATATCATAATTATTACTTTTTCAGTCAGAATTTTGACTTTTTGTGTCAATTTCAACTTTTTAATATCATAATTAGGACCTTTTACGTACTTACATACGACTTAATATGTCATAATTTCACCCTTTTATTTCATAAGTATGACTTTTTAAGTCTGAATTTCAAAGCATGTCAATATCGACATAAAATCAAAATTCTGACCTAAAAAGTCCTAATTATGATATTAAAGTCATAATTTCACATTTTTGTCATAATTATGACTTTTTAACTCTGAAATTCAACTTTTTATGTATGTCATAATTATGACTTTTAATGTCAATACCGACTTTAAGTCTGATTTTCAACCTTTTGTCATAATTTCGACTTTGTCAATTTCAACTTTCTTATAACATAATTAGGATTTTAAAATTTTGACTTAATTCATCATAATTTTGACTTTTTATGTCATAACTACTTTTTAAGTCTGAATTTCAACTTGTGTCAACATTGACTTTAATATCATAATTAGGAGTTTTTAAGTCAAAACACTTTAAGTCGAAATTTAGACTTAGTAAGTCATAATTTCAACCTTTATATCATAATTATAACTTAGTATGTCATAATTTAGACTTTTTGTCATTTGTCCTTTATAAAATGAATGATGTTTTTCCTTATGTGGCAGAAACAGGCTTGTATAAAGCACTACATAAATAAAGGTGATTCAGGTTCCTGACAGACTTGTCATGTTTTTCATAATCTTGTGGTTGATTGTTCCTCACCTGAGACGGACATTAACACGTTACCGATGGTGTAAACCCACACGCACTTGCCCGGAAACAGCTGAGAAAGAAAAAAAAACTCAAAACGAGAGAAATGGACCTGTGAATGTCATCATGATGTGTTTGGATCTCTCACCAGCTCCATGGTCGTCTCTGAGCCGTTGAGGTTTAGTGTGAAGATGCCCTCATCGGCCCCAAAAATCAGGTGCTGATCTAAACCAAACAAGAGAAGCGTTACTGAAGGTTTTCCTCTCTGAAAACGCTCCACCAGAGGACGGCGGACGCCTACCTTTAGTAACGGGATGTTCCCATGCGGTCGAGCAGTTGAGCTTCAGAGGACACCCGTGAAAGACCTTCCTGAAGAGAATCTGTCAGAGAGAGACGCTCGTCATCAACAAACACAGTATAACAAAATATAATATTGCTGACATTTTACAATAAGGATTCATTTCTTACACATGCTGCGACTTTTATTCAGAGTGACTTATATAATGCAGTTAACATCAAGCACAACACATCATTAGTACAAAACAAGGAATAATAGACGTTACATCACGTTTTCTGCTGGGTTTCAGTTTTTATCTGTCCTCACATTCAACTTTAACACAGTTTGTGACTGCTGGCAGTTTAGTTTCACTTTAAAATATTTTTCTCTCAACTGTGTAATTTTGCCCCGGTGAAACTTGACCTTATTCCCAGACAACATGCTGATCAGAGAGAAGTGAGGTCGGACACGTACCGGTGGTTTCTTGACCACTGGACTCACACACTCCACTGGATCCTGAACAAGAGCGAGAAACACAGAGTCAGACCAGCATGACAGCAGTGACGTGTCTCAACCCCAACTGAGATATCTGACTTCCTGTGAGAGTTCAGAGCATGAAACCGAGACGTTCTGCATTTGTGCAGTTGAGAAGATCAAACTGATCAAACAGATTTTACACAGAAAAATGAAGACGCTCTTGCTTTGCCAGAGTGTCCTGAAACTCAGCTGTAGGAGATCAGTAGATTTGAAAACAAGAGGCATCTTGTAAATGGTTACAGACGAACGCAATTAGAAACACAACAAACTCACGCAGAAACACGCGAGATGCATTCTTATTACATATTTTTGTCAGCTGCGTTATGCCTTAAGATGAAGCAGAACTGGAAGAGCTCAGCATGAGACGCACCTGCGGAGCTTGTCTGCGTCTTCTGTCCTTCTTAGGCGGCAGTTCAGGCGGCTGCAGCTCCGCTGGTGGATCCGTGTGGAAACTAGAGAACGCAGACGGATCTACACACACACACACACACACACACACAGTTATATGCAGTTCAGCTTCAGGAGACTCTATAACACTGTGCTTGTGTGAGACGGACACCTGAGTTGACGCTGCGTACGGAGCGCGGCCGCGGGACGGGTCGTGGCCGTGTGTGTGTCCCGCTGGACGTCCTGAACAACGGCGACGGGACGCTGATGAACAGAGCTTTACTGTGATCCTCCTCTGCTGTCACACTCTCCTCTGAACTCGTGCGGTGCTTCGGCTGCTCACAAACACACACACAGCAATATACTTCAAACATATTGAACAGAAATTAGTGTTTTTAGCCTTTTTATGAAATTATTTTCATCATGAGGACCAAGGCATATATATATAGAAGTTTTATATATTTCATGTATATATTTCATGTTTTATCAATTTTTATATATTCCAATATTTTATATTAATTTATTTAATATTTTGTATTTAAATTTTTGTTTTCATTTATTTTCATATTTATGACATGAATTGTATCTTTCAACATTTTAGCCATTTTATTAATTTATTTTCAAATTTATATGAATTATATATTTCAACATTTTACCCTTTTTATTAATTTATTTTCATATTTATGATATGAGTTATATATTTCAACATTTTAACCTTTTTATGAATTTATTTTCATATTTAGGATATGAATTATATATTTTAACATTTCAGCCATTTAATGAATTTTCATATTCATGATATGAATTATATATTTCAATATTTTAGCCTTTTGATTAATTTATTTTCATATTTAGGATATGAATTATATATTTCAATATTTTAGCCTTTTGATTAATTTATTTTCATATTTATATTCATATTTATATATTTCAACATTTTAGCCTTTTAATGAATTTATTTTCATATTTATGGTGAATTATAGATTTCAACATTTTAGCCTTTTGTTTAATTTATTTTCAGATTTATTATCATATTTATATATTTCAACATTTAAGCCTTTTTATGAATTTATTTTTATCAAATGTAAGCAGTCGGTAAAGACAGAAATGTTTTGAAGTCTCTGATGCAGTGGAGTGACTTACTTTGGGAGGAAGAGGAGGAGGAACTTCATCGCTGTACTGCAGTGTGCTGCTAAACAGAGAAGAAGAGAGACTTTGTCATATCCTTCATAATTTATAAAGAGATTGAGTGTGCTGTGGGATTATTGGTGAAGTACCTCACAGAATGACTGGCAGGTCTGTGGGCGGAGAAGAGAATCAAAAACGTGATTAACCACAGATACAATCACAGATTTAATGAGTTCTTTTACAACAAACCACACGCTCGACACAATCATGCGTTCATGCATTTGAAAGACTCTTTTATACAACAACAGTGTTCGAGGATATTGGGTGAATCGATAAAATGACCAATGAAATTACAGCAAAACAACGACGGAAGACACCCGTCTTAATCATGATGAACAATTAAAAAACCTCTGCTTCTCTGTTTCTAGCCAATTATTTAATTCCAAATCATAATTAGTTAATTAGTTCCCTGAAAAAAAGGTTCTAATCTGTGTTGTTATTGTTAAATAAGACTTAAAAATATTGATTAAAATAATATATTTATTTTTTTATTTAAATATAGCATTTTTATTAAAACATTAAATACAAATAAAATAAAATAAAATAAAATACTAGATGAAAACAAATTAAAAACATTAATAGAAAAATAAAAAGTTGTCTTGGCAACTGAAATGAAAAAAGTTGAAGTAACTTGAAATAAAAATAAAAGATAAATAGAATTATTAAAAAACTACTAAAACAAATAAAAATAAAAATAACAATAAATAATAATTTTTATTTAAATGTATAAATTTTAATAAAAATGTATAATAAAAATATAATAAAATGCAAATATTAGATGAAAAATGTAAAAACATTAATAGAAATATTGCCTTGGCAACTAACTGAAATAAATAAGTTGAAGTAACCTTAAATAAAAATGAAAGCTAAATAAAATTATATATATAAAAAAACTTAAAATATTGAAACTACAATTAAAATGAAAAAATATATTATTTATTGTTATAATTTATCTAAAATACATAATTTTTATAAACAAACAAACAAACAAATAAATAAAATATTAGATGAAAAATAAAAATATTTCCTTGGCAACTAACTAAAAAAAGTTGAATAAAACTTTTTATTCAATAAATTTAAAATATTAAATAAATACAAAAAAAAAAAAAAAATTATTAAATAAATATAAAAATAAATAAATTAAAATTAAAATGAAAACTGAAAAATATAACAATTGAAGCTCATTCAAAATGTTAATAAACACTATAAATGTATATAAGTAATAATAAAATAACAGAACAGAGAATTCGATTCAACTGATTAAATGTAAAGCTTGAATGAAGCGTCAGCCAAATGCATGAATATACAGTAAATGTGCAGTTTATGATCTGAGAAGAGGATAATATCTTACATTTCCACGTCATCGTAGTCGTCATCGGTGTCCACGCTCTCATCTCTGTCAGAAAGAGTTTATTCGAAATGTCAGCCGAACATCGACTGTATACGTGTGACATACTGTACATGAGTGAATGAACGTACCTGATGGACTGTTTACTGTACGTGAGCACAGGATTCGTCCACGGCCTTCCCGTCGTCCGTAACTACAAACACACGAATGAAAACAGCGAACAATGAACAATAAAACAAATACATTATGATCCCTCTTAATGTTTTTATTCTAAGTGGTGTGTAAATTTATGAGCATGACTAATTTACAGCTAATTATGACTACATCTACATTGACTACATTCCTTTTCTTGTTGTTATGCGTTTCCTGTTAAAACAGGAAGTTGGGCTGAAATAGCCAGTAATCTTTTGTTTTGTACACAGCCGTGAACATGATCTAGAAAGCATCTGATTGGACAAGCATTTGTGAATAAAGAGATGTCATCAATGTGTTTTCTGGAAGAGAAAAACTGTACACTTTAAATGTGTATATCTTTCAAAAATATGCATTTTGTCTACTTTCATTAGTACACGAGCATATAGAGGAGCTCAAAGACTTTAATTATCATAGGGAATATCTTCTGTTCAGACTGAGCTCACTTCTGAAGACAATTTTCAGCAATTTTCTCCTCAAAAGTTAAACACACACACTAACCGTTGCTTCTGGAGACTCTCGTTTGTCAGCGACTGGTCTCTGTGTGTAAATCTGTTCCACTGAAACACAGAAATCAGGGTTATAATGATGAAAGAGCGAGTATCTGTCTCTCAATAACACACACACACACACACACGAGTGTCTTACAGCTGATGTCAGAGTTCGTTCTCTCTGCCCGGTTGTGTCGGTTGATTGAGTGAATTCTTCTGAGTGAATGTGGCACAATAACCTGAGAGAGACAGACAGAGATAATATCACCACACTTACACATGATAAAACAGATGCTTGCTTTGAATTTGATCTTTCAAAGAGATTGGAGCTGCACTTGTGTGACTGAAATATCTGACTGAGACGAGTTTCAAAGAAGTCAAATGACTTGCCTAAAAGGGACTTGGAGTTTATGCTGGATTTAGTGCACAAATCGTAAATTTAGAGCATAAATCAAATTTGTCAGTTCAAGTTGCTTTCGGTTAAGACAGCTCAAACAGCTTCTCAAATTTGCCCCTATTTGGGTGTGAGCAAAAACACGCCGTTTTTGTGTGTGTCCCTTTAAATGCAAATGAGCTGCTGCTCCCGCCCCCTTTCCAGAAGAGGGCGGAGCTTTAACAGCTCAACAACAACAAAGCTGGAGAATCTCACACAGCCAAAATGAGGATTGTCAGTAACGGTGTTCAGCCTTACATTGTTCAAACCGGAGTCGACACTGATGGAGAGACTCAGGAAGAAGTTACAACTTTTAGACGTTTCTGAATGGTTAGTGGATAAATGTATGTAGTTGCTGTGGAGTTGATTCAACTCATCCACTAGCATGTGCGTCATGTTAATCTTTTGTGCGAAACCCAAATAGACGCCCACTATACATAGCGTACTTGTTTGCCAAACAGAGTCATACACACCAGGTTAACGTTTATGATTGATATCAAATGCTGTGAATGATCTAATATTTTTTCCAAAATATCGCTCGGACAGAAACGCTCCTTTTTTAGCAATCGATCTTGCCAGGGTCAACTTCAGGCTATCCAAGCTAACGAGACTCTAAATAACGAGACTCTATATCAGCATGCTTTGCTCCAACTTTTGCCATGATGATAGAACTAGTACACTGTTGTCGCTTGCGAAAACAAAATGGCGGCGCAGTGGGTGGAAACGTGCAGATTAAGGGGTGGTAAGCGAAATCTGAGCGGCTCGTTTTTTCACATGCTTGCAGAGGAAGGCTTATCAAAACAAAGTTACTGGGTTGTCCTTTTTCACGTTTTCTAAGTTTGTAGATGCACCGGTGACCCGACTAAAGCACCTAAACACGGAAAAAGTCAAATTTTCATGATATGTCCCCTTTAAGAAGATATAAAAAAGGTTTGTGTGCGAACAAGGTTCGATTTTAATTGTTACTCAGACAAAATCTTTGGTTTTGATCTGTCCTTTCAAATTATGGATACATTTGCGAACTTTTGTTTTCATTCAGATAACTGCTCAACGCCATATAAGGAGAAAAAGGAGGTGTAGAAACTATGCTTAAACTTGATTGGCTCTTTCGTGAATCGTAGTCCTATGGAAGCCCAATTCTGCCATAATTATGTCATAAAAGTCATAATCATGTGTGTGTGTGTGAGTGTGTGTGTGTGTGTACCTCCAAATCATCGTCATCTGTAGGTAAACAGACTTTGAGTTTCTCAGGGTGTTTGAGTTTGTCCAGTAGTTCGAGGGTTAATTCCTGTCTCAAAGACGGCTGCGTCACAAACAAGTGCTGAAAAAGACGCGTTCAGCTTCATGAATACACACACTTGTGCGTGAACACAACCCAACACAAAACACACACAGCTGGCAAACGTACCGTCAGCATCTTTTTGGCGCCGGGTCTCTTCTTTGGGTTCCTGATCAGCATGGACTTCACAAAGCTGTAGAACATGGTGGACCTGCAATAAGAGCAGCCGTGAGTGATTCGTTTGGTGTGCGATCGACCGGATGATGATGCTTTACTGCAGAACAACTCAGTCTCTTACCATTTGGATTTGTCTTTGAGTTTGGGAGGCTGATAGCCGCTCTTGGACATAAGGAACAAAACTCTGAGAAACCAGAAGCAGAAGCAGTGTTAGTCTTCTGAGTCAAATCACAATAATTATGAAATGACTTCAATTTCAGCTGTAAAGAAGCTCTACAGAAGACAATAATGTCATTATTCAGATCGAATCAGTTCAATGTTGATTCAGTTCAGTTCAATGACAGTAATGAAATCCGAGTGCATTCATATGTGTGTGTGTGTGTGTTGTGTTCACCTAAGAGGATGGACATCAAACATAGGTGGCTGTAGTTCTGCGAGTTCGATCGCTGTGATTCCCACAGACCAGATATCACACAGCTCATTATATCCGCCCTTAATCTCCACTGCGGCCACTTCCGGCGCCATCCTGTGGGAAAACACACGCTCACGACTGAGAACCGGCAGCTACTGCAGTCAGTGTTCACAGGTTTACATCAGTCCTTCAGGAAACTACACCGATCAGGCATAACATTATGACCACTGACAGGTATAACACTGATTATTAGCACAACAGCCAGTTTGAGGTGTTGACTTGGCCTCCAAATTCCCCAGATCTCAATCAATCGAGCATCTGTGGGATGTGTTGAACAAACAAGTCCGATCCATGGAGGCTCCACCTCGCAACTTACAGGACTTAAAGGATCTGCTGCTAACATCTTGGTGTCAGATACCACAGCACACCTTCAGGGGTCTAGAGGAGTCCATGCCTCGACGGGTCAGGGCTGTTTTGGTACCAACGCAATATTAGGAAGGTGGTCATAATGTTATGCCTGATCGGTGTAAATCTGCAGGACTGATATAACAACACTTCTGAGGAAGATCCCTGACAGCAACATAGTGTCGGCCCAGATCTGGCCCACATCTGGTCCGCATGTAATCCACATGTACCAGATCTGGGCCACATTCGGTTGCTGTCTGGGGAGCTAGTCACTGGATTCAACAATGCTTGTGAGCTTCATCAAACTGCAAAAATGACAGAAATACTGCTACAGGAACTTAGACAGATTAAAGAACAACAACAGTCAGAACTCTGTGGCATAAACAAGCCAGAAAGAAAACATCTCTCACCAATACGGCGTCCCAATGAAGGACATTCGACGGGCAAAAGTGGCTGTGATTTGTGCTGAGATGCCAAAGTCCGCTAAAAACAGTGAGGAAGAGATGTTAGACAGACAGATAGACAGATTGAGTGATACAGGTTTAATGGTGTTCAGTAATTCTACGAACCCAGTTTGACTTCTCCATGATCATTCAGAAGAATATTTGCACCCTGAAAAACACAAACTCAAAATAAGGGACTGAAACTGTTTGCTGATGGAGAGCTGTTTGGTTGTTAAGGTGTGAGGGACTTTACCTTGATATCTCTGTGGATCTTTTTCTGTCCGTGAAGATAATCAAGACCCTGACAGAGATAAAGACAGAGATGGAAATAGCAGGTGTGAATGACTTCTTGAAATAATTGTGCTCCGTTATAATGTGATCTGAGCTGTGCATTTTAAATGCATTTCACCTGTAGCATCTCTCGACAGATATAAGCGATCTGCTGCTCTGAGAGCGGACCGGTCACTGACAGAGAGACAGAAGATAATCACATGTCAGCTTTTCAATCATGTGTCTTAATGAAGACACACACACACACACACTGCATCTGACAGATCACTGATGACTTAGTTTGCGGGTTTCACTGCAAAAAATGATGTTCTTCCTCAGTGTTTCTGTCTTATTTTCCAGCACAAATATCTAAACATTCTTAAATCAAGATACATTTACTGGAGAAGCAAAATGACTGAAGATAAGTCTTTTTTTAAAAGTGAGTTTATGTTCTAAGAATGCTTTGGTTCATATTAAGTTCATATTAATAAACATATGAATTAATTCTGAACGTTCTGTGAACTTTTTTAAATGTTTTACAGTTTTTTATTGGTTATGGGAACATTCCATTTCATCATTCTTCAAACATTACGAGAACGTTACTTCTGAATGTTCTCTAAACGTTCCGAAATGTTACTGGAAGAAACGTTTGTTCGTAACTTTGAGAGAACATTGCCAGAACGTTAGCTAAAGTTCTGAGTTCATTCCGTTAGCTGGGAAGAAAATCTTTAATATATATTTTGCTTTTCCAGTAAATGTATCTTGATTTAAGAATGTTTAGATGTTTGTACTGGAAACAAGACAGAAATACTGAGGAAGAACATCAGTTTTACAATCTGGATGCAAAAGCATTGACAGTAATGGAATTAAACATTTTCCAAGCAACATTTAAATCACAGATATGTTGTTAGGTTATAGTTGATGTGATAATCGAACACTTTCGTCACACAAACACAGACACTGTGGAGTTCAGTGCTGTTTTAGAGAGTGACCCAAAGGCTCTGAAAGGTCAAAGACATTAAAATGACATTAAAAACAGGAAACCAAGTCAATGAGATAAAACATTTGTGTGTGAGAGAGACGACAGATCCTCTTTACCGTGGTAAATGTCCTGCAGAGATCCTCCACCGCAGTACTCCATACAGATCCACAGCTTATTCATCCTACAACACAAGTGAACATTTACACTCAGTTGTCTTATTTAAAAGGTTAATTTAAAAAGCAACTATCCAGCTAACAGGGAATGTTCTCAGAACGGTCCAGCAAGGTTCTCTCAAAGTTATAAACGAACATTCTTCAAGTAACATTAATAGAACGTTCGTTCAAAGTTATCTGTGCTTTACAGTTTTTTTTACAATCACTACGACCCATTTCTCAATACTTAGGTCACTATTTCAAAACTCTTCACACAGTTCTCCTAACTAACCAACTATCAACTTCAGCACAGCAGTTAATTTCACATTCAAAAACTACCAAAACTCTTCATTCATGTCTCAAATCAACTCTTTCTTCCAGAACACTAGCAAAGGTTTCATCCAACAAACTCACTCTGTCACTCATAAAACAATGACCCCTAAAAATAGGCACCACTATGCAATTATTTATTCAGTAGAAATTCTTTACAAAACAAGAATGACACTCTCTAATGCTTAGAATTCACTGCAGTATTGTTACACAGTATTACATTACTGTATAAAATTATTCCTAAATTTCCCCCTTTTGTATAGATAGCAATGAAATTGAAAAGACTAACATCTGTGTAGGTGTTCAGCTACATCTAATTGTTTTGATAGCTATACATTTTTTAGATTTGGAATATATTTAAATACGATATTCAATATACGATGTCGGAATGCATCATGTTGCCTTTTCCCAACAATTCCTTGCTTCTCTGCGAGCGTCTCTCACCTGATGTAACTGCCGTGATATGCCACAATGTTGCCGTGTTTACAGCTCTTCACCATCACGATCTCTTGCTGGATGACAGAGAAATCGTCCTCTGTGAAAGACAGACAGACTGTGAGCGGGAAACAGTGTTTGACAAGATTTAAAGCAGGGGTCTCAAACTCCGCTCTTGGAGGGGCACACCTGCTTGGAAGTTTTCCTGAAAAGCTTGATTATTTGCATTAGGTGTGTTTAATTAGAGTTGGAGCTGAACTCTACAGGGCTGCGGCCCTCCAGGAACTGAGTTTGAGTATATAATTCAGTATACAATTGTGTGATACTGGACAGAAGCTGGACGCAGGTCTTACCAGGCTCCATTTTGATGATTTTAATGGCTGCCAATTCCCCATTCTGTTTATTACGTGCCTGAAAACACACACATGTTGAGTTTTCATGTTTTATAGGGACATTCCAATGATTTTTATACTGTACAAACTGTATATTCTCTCCCACAACACTAAAGGCCCGTTCACACCAAGAAAGATGACTATAAAGATAACTATATTAGTGTCCCCACCAGCGGATGATATCATTCTGTTTATTATAAAGGAGTGCTTGTCTGTCACTTTAAATACTCAAGCTCATGACAACAGGATGGATTCTGATTGGCTGTAATTCTGGATTCTGATTGTTCTTTCTCATTATTTGGCTCAGTTGGAGCATATACAGATTGAACAGGAGCGGTACAAGGATTGAGCCTTGGGGGACTCCGCATGTCATGGATGTCCAATCAGACTTATGGTCACCATAATAACCTCTCCCTTCTAAGTAATTAATAATTATAATAATAATTCCTTACATTTATATATCGCTTTTCTGGGTACTCAAAGTGCTTTACATATGGAAGGGGAAAATCTCCTCAACCACCACCAATGTGCAGCATCCACCTGGATGATGCGACGGCAGCCATATTGCGCCAGAACATCCACCACACACCAGCTTATTGGTGGAGTGATAAAGCCAATCAGTATATGGGGATGATTAGGAGGCCATGATAGACAGAGGCCAATGGGCAAATGTGGCCAGGATGTCGGGGTTACACTCCTACTCTTTTCGAAGGACATCCTGGGATTTTTAATGACCACAGAGAGTCAGGACCTCGGTTTAACGTCTCATCTGAAGGACGGTGCTTTTTGACAGTATAGTGTCCCCATCACTATACTGGGGTGTTAGGACCCACACAGACCACAGGGTGAGCCTCACTAACACCTCTTTCAGCAGCAACCTAATTTTCCCAGGAGGTCTCCCATCCAAGTACTAACCAGGCTCAGCCCTGCTTAGCTTCAGTGGGCAACCAGTCTTGGCCTACAGGGTGATATGGCTGTAAGTATGACCTGAACCATTTAAGGACCATCCCAGAAAGCCCGACCCAGTTTTCCAGCCTGTCAAGAAGTATGTTGTGATCGACCGTGTCAAACGCAGCACTGAGGTCGAGTAGTACCAGCACTGATATTTTGAAATTGGACATAATAGCTATGCTCTGAGGTTGCGATCTGATCTGTTTTACCCCAGTGCAGCTCAAGGATGTGCTGATCGCCTTTCTGATATTATTGATTTTGTCAGAGAAGAAGGAAGCAAACTCACAGCATTTGCTGTCTGAGAGCATTTCACTGGGAGTCTGAATTGGGGGGTTTGTTAGTCTCTCTACAGTAGCAAAAAGAGTGCATGTGTTGTTTATGTTGCTGTTTATAATATTTGAGAAGAAGGTCTGTCTAGCTTTGCCTAAAATAAAGTTGTTCTGAAAGCGATTCTAACGATATCGTTTCTCTGTGCCGTTATTGTTATAGCTGTGGTGGGAACTCTGCTATTCTTTAATACTGAGAACGATTTTTAGAACCGTAACTTTATTGTTATCTTTACAGTTATCGTGTGAACGGGCCTTAACCCTACCCATCACAGAAAACTTTCTGCATTTTTACATTTTCAAAAAACATCACTTAGTATGATTTACAAGCTGTTTTCATCATGGGGACCAAAAAATGTGCACACAAAGTTATGGATTTTGTATATTGCCATCGTTGTGATGACATTTTGTCCACATAACATAGGGTTTACCAGGATCACACACACTCACACACACACACAGTTAACAGAAGAACCGAGGCTGTCACCATCTCCTGCGTCGACCTGGCTGAGAGTGCTAGATTTTACCTTCATCTTGATCATCAATATTTTATATGTCCTCCCATAATATTCTGATTAATGCTCAACACATATGGGTTTATGAATTTAAACTGTATTCATTTATGCATGTGAAATTTTCAGGAACAAAAGGCCTGAGAATGGGTTGTAACATGTACCAAAATAAATCCCACTGTCCACAACTTCTGCATTTTCACACAAAACACGAACATGAAAATACCATATGTATATAAACAGACAAACTGGAGGAAAAAACAGTCGCTTGACTCGAGTGGAAAGTTGGTCGGAGAGTTGTGTTCCTGATGGTGGTGTGATCTGACACACACAAACACTCCTACACACTCACAGCCATGAGTCGCAGCAGTAAACAGGTCAGTATCTGCTGATGAACGCTCTCTCAGTTCATTAACTGTGACACATGATGATCCATGAACTCTCACAGCGTTTGTCATTAAGATCATTTAACAAAGCTGCTTACACACGATTCATTCAAAGCATCAGAATGAAGACTTCAGATGAATCGTTTGATTTGAAAAAACTCTTATATTCTCTGAGGTTTGTTTCTTGGTTAAAAACCATTTGTGACAATTTCTGGATGTGGTTTGAACATCTATTTGTGCTCTTTTGATGACACCAGAGACAGACGCAGATATGTGCAGTAGAAATGGTGGACTCTTCACAGATGCTGCAGCTGATAAAACAGTTAATATAACTGCAGACGTTTCCTTTAAACACACAGAGAGAAAGAAGCAAGTGACAGATAACTAACATAAACTCTCACTTCTGCATTTCTCCTCCTTGAATAACACCTGCTACAAACACACAACACACCTAACACACATCTATCTGTCCATCTATCTATCTATCTATCTATCTATCTATCTATCTATCTATCTATCTATCTATCTGTCCGTCTGTCTGTCCGTCCGACCGTCTATCTATCTATCTATCTATCTATCTATCTATCTATCTATCTATCCGTACATCTGTCCGTCTATCTATCTATCTATCTATCTATCTATCTATCTATCTATCTATCTATCTATCTATCTATCTATCTATCTGTCTGTCTGTCTATCTATCTATCTATCTATCTATCTATCTATCCATCTGTCCGTCCATCTGTCCATCTGTCTATCAGTCTATCTATCTATCTATCTATCTTAGGTTTTGCTACATTATGAGGACATGGCTAAATAAACACAATAAAAATGTAAAAATACAAAAAGAGGTGACAGAAAATATCATTAGCTCAGGATAAAAACCATTATGACAATGAAAAGTCTGCATAATGGTAAGAGTTCCAGCATGTGTTCATGTAGTTTACTGTCTGTGTGTGAGTAATACTGTCTGTCTTATGTCACTGGAAACACCACATTTCATTCCATTCCATTTCATATAAACAACTAACCTTAACCGTGTGTGTGTGTGTGTGTGTGTGTGTGTGTGTGTGGATGTCCCAGTGTGGGCGGGTCAGAACACTCTGCAGGGGCGGAACAATTCCACAGCCACACCACCTGACCTCACAGAAAACACAACAGATTCCCCCCGTCTCACACACTGTCTGCCTCACAATCATGTTCACGTGTTTCTGATCAAACTGAAAGCACACAGATATGAGATGAACTTTGTGTTTTTGTTCTCTTGCTGTAAAACAAGCTGAACTGGTTGTCTGGAGTCGTGTGGGCGATGAGGGAAAACAGCGTTGATGTCTGACAGGTTCTTTAAATCAGGAACTAATGAACACACTTATATGATGTCAAAGGCCAAGCTGTTAGAATTTGAAATTACAGATTCAATACAAGAACTTGAGGAAAAATATTCATTTAAAAGGTATTCTAGAATGTAAAACATCTCAAACACTCAATTTAGGCATTTCAGATGACAGACATTCATCTATGTGATCAAAAAGACCACGTGTTTTTGACATTCTGAATGGAATTAGACTGGCATATTTAAACTAAATGATTGTTCAGTTAAAATGTTGTTTAACAGACTGTATTAAATTGATAATAAATAAATTAAATATGATAATTCTTCATAATTTACTGTAGGTCTATTTCACTGGACCAGATTCATACTTTGACAATAACGCTGAGTTGAATCTAATCTACTATAGTAGTATCATAACAATAGTCCATATGACTAGTGCACTGTATTTTAAGTCTCCTATCTTTCTATCATCTTTTACTCAACCGCATTTCGTTCATTTTATGTGTCAGTGAATTATTCACAAATTTCCCCCCTCCTGAAATGTTTCACCAAGTTTAACTTTAGTGATGTCAAACATCATTGGTTTTTACACACCTCAGAGAACATTCAGAATAACGTTCCTGTAATGTTCGCAGAATGATAAAATGGAATGTTCCCTTAACGTTCACATAACTAAGAAAAACATTTTTAAATCATTTAAAAACCGGACGTTCAGAGAACATTCAGGAATAATGTTTTCATAACTTAATGGGAATGTTAGCAAAACATTCTTGGAACATGTTTTTGTTAGCTGGGATGATTGGATGAAACTTTAATGATGCTTTTAAGGTGTTTTTTTTATCCTTTTAGAAGCTCAGCATCCATTTACATTCACATTGGCTGTATGTAAAAGAGCTGCGTGAACATCCTGCAAAATATCTCCTGTTGTACGGAGAGAATACATGATGACAGAATCCTGTAAGAGACATTAGGACATTAAAGCTAAGGTGTGCAGTTTTACAGAGGCTAGCAATAGCAAGCTTGCTTTAAAGGTGGAATGTGTAAATTTTAGGAGGATCTATTGACAAAAATGCAACATAATTATGCTTTCAGTGGTGTATAAAGACCTTACATAATGAACCGGTATGTTTTTGTTACCTTAGAATGAGCCATTTCTATCTACATACACAGCGGATCCCCTTACATGTTATGTCGCCATTTTGTTTCTACAGTAGCGCTAAACTGACAAAGCGTGTTTGCTTGACTGGCTACTGTCTTCTGTCTCAGACGACGACATCTTTGTCCTGTGTTGGCCACTGTAGCGTCTCTATATTGCAATTCGCAACCTCACCGCTAGATGGCGCTAAAATTTACACACTGCACCTTTAAAATTATAAGATCCCACCCTGCAAAGCGTTAAATTACCTCATGTCTCAAAGCGCATAACATTAGAATAATAATGAACATAAACAACTTACAGAGCTCTTGTACCACCTGACTGCTGCAGATTAATTTCGGCGTTGATAGTGTTGACGTAGAAAAACAAAAATCTGAGTCTGAGGTTGTGAACAGCTCCGGAGCAGAAACATGCTAACAATGTGTTAATACATGCTAACAAATTCATGCAACTATGTATTAATTCATGCTAGAAACATGCAAGCAGTTTGCTAATTCATGATAGAAACATCCTAAAACATGTTAGCAATGCGATAATTTGAAAATTAAAATAGAAAAACCATGGTTTGTGCTAACTGATGCTAGAAACATGTTAATAAATGTGCTAAATCATGTTAGCAATGTGGTAATTCATGCTAGAAACATGCAACAGTTTGCTAATTCATGCTAGCAGTGCACTAATTCATGCCAGCAACATGTTAAAACATGGCTTGTGCTAACTGATGCTAGAAACATGCTAACAATGTGTTAATACATGCTAAGAACATGCTAATTCATGCTAGCAATGCACTAATTCATGCTAGAAACATGTTAAAACGTGGTTTGTGCTAACTGATGCTAGAAACATGCTAGCAATGCATTAAATCATGTTAGAAATGTGGTAATTCATGATAGAAACATGCAGTTTGCTAATTCATGCTAGCAATGCACTAATTCATGCTAACAACATGTTAAAACATGGTTTGTGCTAACTGATGTTAGAAACATGCTAACAATGTGTTAATACATGCTAGCAATGTGTTAATTTATGCAACTATTAATTCATGCTAGAAACATGCAAACAGTTTGCTAATTCATGATAGAAACATGCTAAAACATGTTAGCAATGCGTTAATTTGAAAATTAAAATAAAAAAACATGGTTTGTGCTAACTGATGCTAGAAACATACTAGCAAATGTGTTAAATCATGTTAGCAATGTGTAATTCATGCTAGAATCATGATAGCAATATGATATATAATGCTAACTATTAATTACTGTTAATTCATGCTGTTAACTCATGCTAACAACATGCTAAAACATGGTTTGTGTTAAATGATGATAGAAACAAGCTAGCAATGTATTAAATCATGTTAGAAATGTGTTAATTCATGCTAGAAACATGCAAACAGTTTGCTAATCCATGCTAGCAATGCACCAATTCATGCTAGCAAAATGCTAAAACATGGTTTGTGTTAAATGATGCTAGAAACAAGAGACAATTACACACTGCACCTTTAAAATTATAAGATCCCACCCTGCAAAGCGTTAAATTACCTCATGTCTCAAAGCGCATAACATTAGAATAATAATGAACGTAAACAACTTACAGAGCTCTTGTACCACCTGACTGCTGCAGTTTAATTTCGGCGTTGATAGTGTTGACGTAGAAAAACAAAAATCTGAGTCTGAGGTTGTGAACAGCTCCGGAGCAGAACGTCACGGGTTGTGATCTCTTAAGTAAGGTAGTTATGGCGTGAACGCAGCATAAGCTCGTTGTTTTGTTTCAGGAGGAGCTGTAAAAGGTGGCTACTGTTTGTTTACGGTGTCATGAGAAATCAAGTCCCCCACCAGGAATCGTGTCTCCTTTAGGACCATAATCATAATGCCTGATCAAAGGTAGGACTAATTCTAATCTATTTAACTGTTGTATGATGTTTAATACATAAAGTGCACAAACAACATGCTTTACATATAAAATGAATGCCTATGTATTGCATAATAAAACAAACTGGAAACACAAAATTATGCTAAAAACATTTTTTTTATAAGGATAAGGATTGTTGCAACATACTATGTTCTGTAAAATGTAATTTAATATTAATTTTACACAATAATAGCAATGTGGTATAATACTATAATAAGTTTGTAACAAATTAATTGTAATGCTAAGTACACACAAACATTATTAATCTGAAACATGTAATTGGGAACTATATTGGGAGCAAAAAAAAAAAAAAAAAAACCTAATATAGTATATGCTATGCTAGCATATAAGCTATCTAAAAACATTAAGAATGAGAAATGCTTGATTTCACAACCTGTACTAGTATATGAACAATGTAATATGAAAGACATTAATGGTCATTATAATGCATTTTAAACTACATAAATCATAACGTGATTTCGCAGGAATTGTAATCAGGCACTAAAAATACTACCTATTAAAAAGTCAGTTAAACCAATGGGATCGCTCAGGGTCCTAAAGGAGACCTGATTCCTGGGGGGACTCGATTTCTTACCACACCGGTGCAGTGACAAATTGGGTCCCCCCTGAAATCAGGTCTCCATTAGGACCCCATGCGATCCCATTGGTTCAAATGACTTTTAATAGGCACTCTTTATAGTGCCTGTTTACAAATACTACAAAATCATGTTATGATAAATGCTGTTTCAACTATGTTATAATGACCATTTATGTCTGTATTAGTTAGCTTATGTACTAGCACAGCATACAGATACCCGATTAGCCTGATAGCTTAGCTTATATACGCATTTGCACTTACCCTACATCATTTTTAATGTAATTATGTGTTAAATTAAGTGTTAAATGTCCAAATATTTCAGTTATAAATAAAACAAATGATGTTCAATTATTCACTTATAGTCTAGCATAATTATTATTTATTAATTAACAGTTAATCAAGTGTAAGAGATTATGTTAAATTGGTTTTATCATGCACTAAATTGTTTTCTTACACATTATATAGTAAACTATATGTGCATTTTAAATTAATAACATTCGTATATACTCGATTTCTCACCACACCAGGACTCGGTGACTCTGTATAACCTCATCATGAAACGCGCTGATGACATGTGATTTCTGCACGAGAAGGGTGGGCGGAGTTATGCAAATACATAGGATGACAGGCAGGTAGGCCATCCGGATCGAATGCAATGATTGGATGAATATGTTTTGGTCCTGAGACTTCCACAGAAGTACATTTTTTAAATATTTAGACACTTCTGTTATTGATTGCTATCAGGATGTGAAGAGAGTTTCAACCAGTTTTGCAAAAAGTGTTGCCTACTCTAGGTTTAATCAAGTTGCTGATGTCATATTTACTCTGTGCTGACAAATCTAGGACATAAAATCATTTCCATTCGACATCGCAACAAATCGGTCAGAGAGAGAGAGAGAGACGGATGATGCAGTCTGTCTGATTTGCATACTGCAGATGCTCGGCTGTGAAACACAGCAGTGATGGTGAAGCATGAAAAGCTGTTAATGTTTATTCTCTAAAATGGCACAGATGGGGTTCACGGCCAGTGTTTGCTTACTCTGGAGTATTTTACTAGCTGCTACAGGTGAAACATTGTCACACACAAAGGTGCTTTTGAGAGGAAAGAGGAAGCAGTGGTGCGGTGCATCTACACCACACGCTCCTCTACAGCCGCGTCGTGTTTTACAGTAAATAAGCTTGAACGTCGGCGACGATGATGGATAGCGGAGCTCTATCACCATTCTGTTACAGGTGACTGAAAACTGGACAACACACTGCAGCTCTATAATGACAGGAATCACATGCGCTTCCTCACAATGACATCACACTGAGAACACCATGACATCACAGTTGCATAATCCCCCTTCACGTTTCTGAATGAGTCGGTCAGATTTAGCAGGGAACGTTCAGGGGTGTGTTTCCCAAAAGCATCGTTAGCCACCTAACATCGCAAGTTCCGTCGCTACTAACACAGTCAAACGATTTGGTGTTTCCCGAAAACATAGCTCAAACGAACATTCGCAAACTGCGTCGCAAACTTCTGTGGTTGGAACGACAGCTCTCGAGCTGTGGTTAGAACACTTTCTTGTTTTTATGACTTTTAGGACTTAATAAATCGTTATTTTGAGCAAAATAAGCAAGCTGACATTATAAGTACAATGTATATCTTTTATTTCAAATATATATACAAATGGCATTTGCATATTTTAGTTTGTCAAGAGATTAAGCACTGTTTTTGAAGAGCGGCATGTGCCAAAGACTTTATACATAGAAAGACGGTGCACTCGTATTATTATGAATGGGAGAAAGTGCAACACGCAATATGGCGGAATAAGTCCCGCCTTCTAAATAAGAGCCAATCAGCGATTGGTAAAGTCATCATGTCACTGCAGCTGTCGTTAGAAGCTCCGCTTCCTATAGAGACGTGCACTTAGGACTGCGCATGCACATTTTCTTGATCCAGCCTGAAAAATGCAGTTTTTTGTCATGATTCGAGTGTTTAGAAACAAAATTTTATGAGACAGTTGTTGTCAGATTTCATTGGTGATTTCAAATATGAAATTTAATCGAAAGCTTGGTGAACAGCTTTGGAGAATTTGATGTTTCCCCATTCAAAGAGATAGAAGCTGCACTTGCATGCCTGAGAAGCGTTTCTAAGATGGCCGCCGAGTGAAATGACTTGTCTTAAAGGGACTTCGGCATGTGCGTACGTGCTCTAGTATCTAAGAACAAGCTGATGATTAGGACTGCACATTCGCATTTTCTTGATCCAGCCTGAAAAATGCAGTTTTTGTCATGATTCGAGCGTTTAGTAACAAACAACGAGCCGATGATTAAATCTAAAGCAAAATAACTGTTAGTCCTCAGATGCCATGTCCGTAATTTATAGCAAAATTAGTTCGATCTCAAATAAATTTATTTAAAGAAGTTATTACTCACCACCTGCGTGACATCATTCACCAACGTGGCTGAACGACAGGTTTTCGACAGTACGGTTTCGGGAAACAGTCGTAACTAGCTAGTTGATTCGTTCAATGATGCATCATACTGTGGTAGTGAAGCAACGAGTTATGTCATTGTACGGGAAACGCACCCCAGCAAGGTTCTCTCAAAATTACGAACAAACGTTTTCCAGTACCATTAACAGAGTGTTCATTCGACGATATCTGGCCTTTAATAATGTTCTCAAAATGTTAGCACAAAAACGTTACTTATACAGTGTTTTTTTTTTTAGTTGAAACATTTTTTAAATGTAACTACTTGTTCAGAGAACATTCAAAAGTAACATTCCCATAATGTTTGAAGAATGATAAAATGGAATGTTCACATAACCAAGATTTTTTTTTTTTTGAAACATTTAATGTTTTAATTTTGCAATTATGGGAAACATTATGGGAATGTTACTTCTGAATGTTCTCTGAATGTTCTGAAACAAGTAGTAACATTTAAAGATGTTAAACGAACATCCAACTAAAACATTTCTGGAATAAATAAATAAATAATGTTTTTATACTAACATTTTGAGAACATTATTAAAGACAAGATAACTCTGAATGAACGTTATAACTTAGAGAGAACCTTTCCAGAATGTTCCTGGGCACATGATGCTGGTGTTCGGATCAGCGCCGGTTCTGATCTCCAGTGTGACCTTCACAGGCCTGTGACATAAGAGCGGATGTGGCGCGTTTGACCCGTGAACCAACACACACACACACACTGTGGAACTTGGATATCTAAATGGGGACATTGCAAAAACTTCTATGTTTTTTACATACAGCCAGTTATAAATATTATAACTTAACTCTAACACACACACACACACTAACCCTGACAGAAAACCTCATGCATTTTTACAATGTTATTAAAATGAATTTACCTTATCTTTATACGGTTTTACAAATGAGGATGTCACCAAAAGAAGGTTTTGAGAGGTTTTGTCATATTTCGCTCACTTTTTGTACAAATTAGTCCTCAAAATATGGCTGTACAAACACACACACACCTTCACTCATGAGTAAGTGTGAAAAGAGTTACACACATATTTAGAGGCAGATGACAAAAACAGCCTTAAAAATGATAGAGAGACAGGCATGAAACAAACTGAATATTTGTGATCAACACATTTAAAATTTAATGTTTGTGGTTCACCGTGTCACACATAAAGTGAGTGAATGATCAGAAACAACACACAACAATTTCAACAGTTTAGCTGAACTGAGACACAAAACTTTTGCCCCAAATACCAACACACACACACACACACACACACACACACACACACACACACACACACACACACACACACACACACACACACCTCCTTAACAAACCCTTTTCTTTAAAAGCTGTGAATTGAGCAGAAAGGCAGAGAAAGAGAACCAGGAGTGAAGCAGGTACCTTATAAACTTCTCCATACGTTCCTCCACCGACACGCAGCAGAATCTCAAAGTCATCCTGAGGGTTTCGTGTGGAGATCTCCAGAGCGTCCATCATCACACGAACACACACCACCACTCACAGCATGAGTGTGTGTGTATGTGATCACTGCTGCAGGAAAACTGACACACACACACACACACACACACACACTAGAATGTACAACCTCTTCCTCTCTCTCACCTCATTTACATCTTGCTTTATTTCCTGTTTAGGGTGTGTGTGTAAGAGAGAGAGAGAAAGAGAGTTTGAGAATTTAAAACCAAAGTGTGAAAGTATATCAGTTTAGGCTATTTGTTGTGTGGTGGAGAATCTAACAGACACAACAGAGAGAGAGAGAAGCAGAACTAAACTTTTAGATGACCCAGATGCATGAAAATGATGTTCTTCCTCAATATATAAATATCTAAACATTCTTAAATCAAAATACATTTACTGGAGAAGCAAACAAAAGTTTTGTTGTCTGAAAATGTATTAAAATTATTCTTCAAACAAGAATGGGGTAATTTATTCAATGCTTAGCACCTTATTTTGCATTTTTATGGGAAGTTATTGTATATTTCCTTGTCATTACTTGTTTTATATAATGCATTGGCAATATGATTTGCAAACACAATCATGCAAATGAAGTACTTTAAACTGAACTGAATTAAATTGAAATCTTTTTTTGTTGTGCGAATGTCAAGTAGAACGTTCCATTTGATCATTCTTCAAACATTATTGGAACGTTACTTTTGAACGTTCTAAAACAAGTAACATTTACAAAAAGTTAGACGTTACTACTTTTCTTGAATTGAGAGTGAGTGACTGTGACTGTGTGTGTGTGTCTGGTTTGCTGTGGAACACCTTCAGCGCTGCAGAGTTTCCTGTACAGTAATGCAGCAGAATTAATGCACGAACTCCTGACGGTCGTCATGATGACGATTTCAGCTCTTCACACTCCTTTGATCTGCAGCAGGAGGGAATGAAGCTTCTTCAGCAGCTTCACTGGATTCAGTTTCTGTGATGTCTGTGCGGATGTTCTAACGGCAACAGTTTGATCAGATATTAAAAAGTGCGCGGCTGCATTTCATCATGAAAAAAAATCAGAAACAGCAGAACTGAGATGCTCCATCATCACCAGCAGGAGGCAGCACAGGATAAACACACATGCAGCAGCACACTACCGTTTGAAATAATAATAATAATAATGGAATAATTTCTACTGTTTCACTTTTTTTAATGTAAAGATTTAGTATGGTTGATTTACATTCTGAATAGAGTCATAAACTGCCTGCTATTGTCACAGTTACTGTCACTTTCCTCTGATTATGAGATGTCATGTTGATGGCAGTAAATGTCTCTGTACAATCCCAATATATGCCTCCATGTCACACATATGCAGGTCACGCATGCCTTTTGCACTGATGCAGCCCATACCATGACAGATGTTTGCTTTTGCACCTGTCGCTAATGAAAGTCTGGATGATTCCTTTCGATGTCCGTTTTTTCCAAAAACAAGCTGAAATGTGGATTCATCTGACCACAGCTGATCAGCGTCAGACTGTGTTAAAGGATTAGTTTATTACAGAATTGAAATGTCCTGATAATTTACTCACCCCCATGTCATCCAAGATGTTCATGTCTTTCTTTCTTCAATCGAAAAGAAATGAAGGTTTTTGAGGAAAACATTCCAGGATTTTTCTCCATATAGTGGACTTCACTGGGGTTCAACGGGTTGAAGGTCCAAATGTCAGTTTCAGTGCAGCTTCAAAGAGCTCTACATGATCCCAGACGAGGAATAAGAGTCTTATCTAGAGAAACCATCGGACATTTTGTAAAGAAAATAAAAATTATTTACTTTTTAACCACAAATGCTCGTCTTGCACTGCTCTGTGATGCGCCACGCATTACTTAATCACGTTGGAAAGATCACGCTTGACATAGGTGGAAGTACGAAAAACTCCATCTCATTTTCTCCTCCAACTTCAAAATCGTCCGACATCGTTGTTTTACGTTTTTTTTGTAAGGCCGCTTGACTTAGTCTTTGCACATTCGCTTTGTAAACACTGGATCGGTACTTCCACCTATGTCACGCGTGACCTTTCCAATGTGATTATGTAATGCGTGGAGCATCACAGAGCAGTGCAAGACGAGCATTTGTGGTTAAAAAGTATATAATTTTTATTTTCCTTAGGAAATGTCCGATGGTTTCTCTAGATAAGACTCTTATTCCTCGTCTGGGATCATGTAGAGCTCTTTGAAGCTGCACTGAAACTGACATTTGGACCTTCAACCCGTTGAACCCCAGTGAAGTCACTATATGGAGAAAAATCCTGGAATGTTTTCCTCAAAAACCTTCATTTCTTTTCCACTGAAGAAAGAAAGACATGAACATCTTGGATAACATGGGGGTGAGTAAATGATCAGGACATTTTAATTCTGAAGTCAACTAATCTTTTAAGTGAAAACGGTTTTCCAAAAGTACTCCTGAGCCCATGTGGCTGTATTTAACACAGCAGCACGATGGTTTCTCATGCAGGGGTCAAAGGTCACGCACATTCAACAGAGGTTTCTTGCCTGGCCCTACACGGGCTGACATTTCTCTGGATTCCCTGAATAATAATTCACAGTATTGTGTAAGCTAGAAGACCTCTTGCATTGAGAAATGTGATTTTTGAATTGTTTGAGAATTTTCTCATGATATTTGGCACAATACCATTAATACAAAATACCATTAATTTGGCCAGTGAAAATACTTAAATATTATATTCTTTGTACTTTTGTTAGATAAATAAAGGTTCAAGAGAACTAAGAAATCACAGATTCTTGATTTTATTGTATTTTTTTCTGGAATTGGGGTTGTATAAGATGTCAACAAACATAAACATTATGCACAACACATAATATTGTAATATTATATACTATAAATTCTATAAGCCTTTAAAAAAAGCTTTTAACTTTTTTTTTTTTTCTCTCAAAACTTTCAGTTTTTTTCAAACCAACATTCCAAAATTGTCAATTTCTACTTTGTTACATTAAAATTCAAATTGCAACTCTGCATCTGGTTTGCCACTTTGATTCAAATGGAGTAATTTCCCTGGACTCATAATCTCAGTTCAGTTCTGACGTTTAGACCCGTGTGATGGTGAGAGTCGGTTCATCTCAGTCTCAGTTTGTTTAGAGTTCACAGACGTGTAAAGCGGGTTACAGCGGACAGATAAAGTCTCAGATTGACTTTGACAGTGATGCGTCTATTATAAACCAACACGGCTCTATTTGAGCCGCAGGTTCATTTGTGTTCTGATTCAGCCGCACCAATGAAGAACCGTGTGTATTCGTGAAATAAATGTATAAAGAGCATCAAGTATGAACTAAGCTTGATTTAATTCAAACATTTGTTGAACTAAGATTGGTAATAACTATAATTGAATTCATACAAATATGAATTTAACACATTTTGATTTGGATATAATATGAATCATACTATTACAGGCACTTTCATGTTTTTAATTGTTGCTTTTTATTAAAAACACAAAGAGATTGAAAGTACAGAATGAGATCAGATTAGATCTTTAGACATTTTCCACCAAAGACTTCATTAAAGAAAGAGACTGTTCTACAGTGATGTTTTTTATGTGACAGATAATAACAAAAATATCCCTGAAGTGATCCTTGTATCAAACACTAGAAGCTTCTGTGCAGCAGTGAAGGAGAAACAGGTCGAATCCAGAGAAACCTGAAACACAGAGAAACATGAATGATCTAAATCAAACAAACATATCTGATCACTTCAGACACGTATAAATGTCAGAATGTCAATAGAAATCAAATCAAGTGGATTTATTTAATGAAGATACTGTGTGCGGCGGCTGTATCTAAACTCAACTAGTCTTTGGTTTATCAGTTATGTTGTTTGATCGATTCGATCAGATTTGTGTTCTGCAGACGTTTGGAAACATGAATGTCTCCACATCGTCTTGTCTGTGTCAGGCTGTGCTGGTTCAGCTCACGGCCCCATAATCAAGTGTGTGTGTGTGTGTGTGTGTGTGTGTGTGTGTGTGTGTGTGAGTTATTGAGGGTGACAGCGGGTCTGTGTATTAGGGTTCATGCATCAGTCCTGCAGCCTGTTTTAGCCACTCTAATCTGGATTTACCGTCAGCAGTGTGTCAGCAGCACACACACACACACACACACACACACACACACACACACACACACACACTTGTATATATGGTTTACGAGGACTCTCTATAGGCGTAATGGTTTTTATACTGTACAAACTGTACATTCTCTCATCATACACTACCCCTAAACCTAACTCTACCCATCACAGAAAACTGTCTGCATTTTTACATTTTTAATAAAACATTGTTTAGTATGTTTTTAAAGTTATTTTAAATATGAAATGTCCTCATATTCCATGTTTACATTTTAATACCAGTGTAATACCCATGTCATTATACAAATGTGTCCTCATAAATCATGAAAACAAGCACACACACACACACACACACACACATAAAGTGTTTTTTATTTTAAATTATATATTTACTATGAACACAATGAAATCGTTTTTCATTAAATATTTTTTGTAATTTCTGAAGACTAGTATTCCAGCTAACAGGGAACATTCTCAGAAATGCAGCTAATGTTCTGGGAAGGTTCTCTCAAAGTTATGAACAAACGTTCTTCCAGTAACGTTAACAGAACATTTGTTCAGAGTTTTCTAGTCTTTAATAATATTCTCAAAACATTAGCACAAAAGTGAATGAACAAAAAGTTTTGAATGTGTGTGTGTGCGTGTGTGTGTGTGTGTGTGTGTGTGTGTGTGTGTGTGTGTGTGTGTGTGTGTGTGAGTGTGTGTGCATTTTTGTGATTTATGAGGACACAAATGTGTATAATGACATGGGTATTAGACTCGGAATTACAACATAAACATGGAATATAAGGACATTTCATGAATCCTCATATTTAAAATAGCTTTAAAAAATACTAAACAATGTTTTATTAAAAATGTAAAAATGCAGACAGTTTCCTGTGATGGGTAGAGTTAGGTTTAGGGGTAGTGTAGAGGGAGAGAATGTACAGTTTGTACAGTATAAAAACCATTACACCTATGGAGAGTCCCCGTAAACCATATATATAAGTGTGTGTGTGTGTGTGTGTGTGTGTGTTGTGCAGGAACAGGCTGGTAAGAATCTGAACTTCAGTATTTGCTAATTAGAGACATTCCTCAGGATTACACTGCCAATTAAGAATCAGAGAACCATTGTGAGACTGTGTGTGTGTGTGTGTGTGTGTGTGTGTATCAGGAGTTCAGATCAGTCCAGCACCTTGTGTGACCATTTAATAAACACACAGCAGCAGTTTGAGCATCATCACATTAACAGACGACTGTAGAAACGGTCAAACCAGAAGCATTATCTGCAGGTGTACAGTTGACTGCAAACACGATCATTACATCACAACTTAACCTGTTAGAGAGTGTGTGCAAACATGCACTAATTACTAACATTTACTGTTTCTAATAATGAAACTTCACCAGAAATGGCCTTTGCGGAGGCCAGTTTCAAAACAGTCGGAACTGATTGTGGTCTCAGCCAGCCTAGCACTTCATCACAACTTCTCCATTCGGCTAGGTTGGTCAACCATAACTCCATCCAGAACAGCTAGGAACCTTGGAGTAAAACTGCCTGTTGTGGTTGTGGTTGGCCGAGACCACAATCAGTTCCGTCTTTGCGAGGTTCAGTTGAAGGTCCTTCATCCAGTCCGAAACGTCTGTCAGGCAGGCTGAGATGTGAGCAGCTACCATCGGATCATCTGGATGGAATGAGAGGTAAGGTTGTGTGTCATCAGCACAGCAGTGATAGGAAAAACCATGTTTCTGAATGACATATCCCAGTGATGACATGTAGATGGAGAAGAGAAGTGGTCCCAGCACTGAGCCCTGAGGTACCCCAGTAGCTAGATGTTGCGATTTGCCTCATACAACATTAGGAGGATCAGGCCCTTCCTATTGGAGCATGCCACACAACTCCTAGTCCAAGTTTTTGTTCTATCCAGACCAATCCAGACCTATTGTAATGCTCTCTTGGCAGGTCTTCCAGCATGCACTGTCAAACCTCTGCAACTGATCCAGAATGCGGAGTCTTTAACGGGGACGCACGTCACACCTCTCTTCATCAGTCTGGACTGGTTGCCAATTGCTGCTCTCATCAAATTCAAGGCACTACAAGACAACCACTGGCTCTGCACTCCTATCCCTAAACTCACTACTTCAGACTTATGTGTCCTCCAGAAGCTTGTGTTCTGCAAGTGAACGGCACATTGTGGTGCCATCCCAAAGAGGCACAATTCACTCTCACGGACCTTCCTCTGGACTGTTCCCTGCTGGTGGAATGACCTGCCTAACTCAACCCAAGCTGCTGAGTCTTTAGCCATTTTAAAGAAACGGCTGAAGATGCATCTTTTCTGTCAACACTTGACCGACTTACTAACACTTAGTGCTGGACTAACTGTGACTAGTCACAGTACTTTGGTTGGTTTGATCGCTTGTATTGTTCTCCTCATTTGAAAGTCAATTTGGATAAAAATGTCTGCTAAATGACTGAATGTAAATATAACTCCACCTCACCTCTATCCTGAATGAAGTGCCGCACGTCTCTGCTTGTTCGCAATGCAAAGGTAAATGAAGAACTGTTTGTTTGAATAAGTACAGTGTTTTCTTTACTCAGTAAACACTATATAAAGGCAAATGTTTTATGTATCTGAGGTGCGGAGAAGAGTGTCTTAGTCTAGCATTTGTCATCGAGTGATAGCCAATACTCTCCTAAGCACTTTAGTCTTTCATAATATGAGTTTTTGTCCAAATGACAGAAAAACTGAACGCCCCCATAGCTACAACAATAAACTTTATAATAACATGTAAGTTGATGAAAATGTAATGCAATGCACTCACTGCCTCAGATCACATGTAAGCATATGATCATATATATAAAGCCACAATATCAACTCTGACAACACAATATTCAAAAAACACCATTTTTCCCCCACATTTTTTTTCCATTTCCTGAAAAGTAGCAGTATTGGTTTTACTCTTTTTAATTTCTGCCCCTGGTGTGTGTGGCACAATGGTGACGCGTGAAACATCTATATTTATTCGACATAAATAAGTACAAAATGGGACTTGAAAATCATAAAAACTCAAGTCAAGTGCTGAACTATTATGAAATATTTTAAATGTTTCCACAGAAATCTGAAGCAGCACAGAATTGATAATAATCATAAATGTTTCCTGAGCAGCAAATCATCATATCAGAATGATTTCTGAAGGATCATGTGACACTGAAGACTGGAGTAATGATGCTGAAAATTCAGAAAATTGAGTGAGTGTGTGTGAGCATGCGTGTGTGTGCGTTTAAGTGTGTGTGAGCGTGAAAGGTGTGTAAGTGTGTGTGTGTGTGCGTGTGCGTGAATGTGTGTGTGTGTGTGTGCTTTTATATATGGTTTTTGAGGATACAAATGTTTATAATGACATGGGTATTACAACATAAACACTTTATGTCCTCATAAACCAAATGGCTTAAAAAACATATTAAATGTTGTTTTTTAAATTCTGTGATGAGTAGGTGCAAGTGGACAGAATTTATAGTTTGTACAGTATAAAAACTATTATGCCTATGGAGAGCCCCCGTAAACCACATATATAAGTGTGTGTGTGTGTGTGTGTGAGTGAGTGAGTGTGTTTGTGTGGCACGTGCAAGATGGAGGCGGATTAGTGCTACTGTTCCACTCGCTGCATTACTGCCATTCTCTTCATCACCCTGATGCCATCTGGACACAAACACACACGCACGCGTCCCCATATTAGCACTGTACCACCAGCCCGACCCCTGACCCCCATCAGCACCAGCACTGCGCACATACACACACACACACACACACACACACACATGCACATACACAATGTACCCAAGCACAAACATAATCTGTTGTGCGCTCATGCATGAAGGCTTATGCTGGGACACATGGCTTGAGTGCGTGTGTGTGTGTGTGTGTGTGAGACGCGTGCTCAATTAACACAATCGAACTCGAGCTTATTAATCAGTCTGTGTGAATGAGACTCCATATCTGCTTTAAACACACACACACACACACACCACAAGAACAAGACATCATTGTTGTGTTAACTCATTTCCTGTTGCTCAACAACATCACAAACACTGATTCATTATTTCACTGCAGTCACAATTATATTTAACTTTAAAACGTGCAGAATCACATAAACCTGCTCAAGTCACTGAAGTTAAACCCAAAGAGACCAGCTATGGTAAAACTTTACAATAAAGAGATAACAATCAGCATTACATTTGTTACAGTGTGTATTCATCTTTGTTAATGTTAATAAAAATACAACTGATGGTTGGTAATGTCAGCTCAGGTCCATTAAACAATATTAACAGTTCTGATTATAATATTGGTAAATGTTGAAATGAACATTAAATAAATTTATGGTGACACTTTATTTTACAGTGTCCTTGTTACATGTAGTTACTATAGAAATAAAAATAAGTTATGCATAATTACACGCAACTAACTCTTAACCAAACCCTAAAAAACTCTAACCCTATAGTAAGTAAATGTATAGTAAACTAAAATGTATAATTACACTGAAACAAGGACACCTTGATATTAAGTGTAACCATATTTTTTATTATTTCAGTGTTAAAGTGGAAAAGTGTTACTTCAACTCTCCTAGTTCACCTCACACCACTAGACCTACACTGAAAAAAGGGTTTTCACTCAGAAATTGCTAGTAAATATCAAAAACAATTACAATTAAATGGTAACTAACACATTTAATTAAACATGAAATTTTGAAATAGTATTTTTGAAGTAGTGAACCTTTACTAGTGCAGGACGACCCCAATCACTGAATCATGTTTTCAGCAACATTATGTCCTGAATATTTTTATTATTTATGCAATAAGACTGGTGTTATTTAGTGAATAAAGTCCACTCGCTGTGCGTCATGTCTATGAAACGCTATCAGTTTTGGAGAAAGTTACTTTTGAAAGTAATGCATTACAATATTGCGTTACTTTTTATGGAAAGTAATCCATTATGTTGCTTTTGCATTACTTTTTCTCACCTGGGCTGGGCTTACTTTACTTACTTACTTTTAACAACACAAAACCCACAAATGTTTTATTTTTGGCAAATGTAAAGGCCCTTTCACACCAAAAGTAAAATGAATTTCGGATGCAGCACAACACTCTTACTTCAGGAATAAAAACAATAAAGTAATCTCAAGTCTGATATTTATATAAAGTGGGAAAACAAAGTAACTTGTGTTGCTCATTTGAAAAAGAAACTCAGATATTTTGTTGTAAATTTAAAAGTAATGTGTTACTTTACTAGTTACTTGAAAAAGTAATCTGATTACGTAACTCGCGTTACTTGTAATGCGTTACCCCCAACACTGAACACTATATTCACTATATAACAGCAGCTCTAGTGTTTTATTGATTAAAGCACACAATCTTGCACTGGTTGAGTGTAGGGTTATATCAGAGCCACAGAGCATGTCGACCTGCATAATCTCCACACACACACACACACACACACACACACACACACACACACACACACACACACACACACTCAGACGGCCACCTGCTGCTGTCTGGATTATCAATCTGTCTGAGTCCAGATGCTTCATATGTCTCATCAGCTCATCTATGAATGTCTTCAAAACAATCACTAAACAACATCATCATATTTCTCACAACCACGAGTTTGTGTTTTAGATGAACACGAGTTTTAAATGAAAGAAATGTTACAGCTAAAGATTCTTTAAAAATGTTTGTAACTAAATTTGACATGTTTTTTATATAATTTTATTTCTATTATACATTGGTTACACTTTATTTTACAGTTACATTGTAATTACTCAAATAAGTACTGAGTACTATTAATTAACTATATGTACTTACTATAGAGTTACAGTTAGGGTTAGGGTCTGGTTTAGGGTTAGTTACTTGTAATTATGCATAATTTACTGTTATTACTATAGTAAGTACATGTACTGTAGTAACGTGTAACTACGGCACTGTAAAATAAAGTGTTACCATTTATTTTATTTAGGTAACACTTTAAAATAAGGTTCCATTAGTTAACTAACTATGAACAATACTTCTACGGCATTAATTAATCTTAGTTAATGTTAATTTCAGCATTTACTGATACAGTATTAAAATCAAAAGTTGTATCTGTTAATATTATTGGTAACTCTTTACAATAAGGTTCATTTGTTAACATTTGTTAACTACATTAATAACGTTAACTAACAATAAAAAAGTACTTCTAAATCTTAGTTCTTAGTTCATTGCAACGTTTACTAATACATTATTAAAATCAAAAGCTGTATCTGTTGATATTAATTAATGGACCTGAGGTGAACTTCTTATAATTAACATCAAAGATGAATAAATACTGTCATAAGTGCATTGCTAATGCACTAAAATAATAACTTTATTTTACAGTGTACTTGTTACACAGATTATGTGTAGTTATTATAATAATAACTATAAATTATGCGTAATTACATGCAACTAACCCTAAACTAAACTCTAATGTTAACCCTAACTCTATAGTAAGTACATGTAGTTAATTAATATTTCTCAGTACTTATTTGAATAACTACGTCACCTTAAAATAAAGAGTTACACTTTATTTTAAGGTGTCTTTCTTACACTGTAATTATACATTTACGTACTGAGTAATATTACATGAACTTACTAGGTTAGGATTAGGGTTTGGTTTGTTTTAGGATTAGTTGTATGTAATTATGCTTAATTTATAGTTATTACTATACTAACTACAAGTAACATATGCAACAATGACACTATAAAAGTGTTACCAGATAAAGTGTAACCATGTTTCCTAATGGGACCTTATTGTAAAGTGTTACACTTTATTTTAGTGTCCTCGTTACATGTACTTACTGTAGTAATTACATTAAATTATGCATCATTTCATGCAATAATAGTAAGTACATGTTGTTAATCAATATCACTCAGTACTGTAACAAAGACGCCATAAAATAAAGTGTAACCTTTATTTATAATGTGTTAACATTATAGCTTTAGTTCTGCTGTTCACTGAAGACAAACTCAAGAGTAACAGCTCAACATCACTAACAAACGCACACAACCGTACCCTCAAGATGTCTGGAGCATCATCAACTAATAAACACACAAACCACAAGCACAAAACAGCAAGTTTGAGACACTCAAACATGAGGTGAATAAGCCCCGCCCACCCTCTTCCTCTTCCTCCACTCGGCCCTTTTCTTTCAGCTCATCCGTCTCTCTCAGCACGTACCTGTCAAGCGTATCATATCTGCCTCGTTCTCTCATGTTCTTCTGTGCATCTCCTCAGTCGTACCGACACTATAAACTCCACACAAAAGTCTCAGTCAGGTGTGTTTCTCGTCCCCTCTCATTCTCGGTGTCTGTCTGCGTCTCTCTGTCGCGTCCTCTGCTCACAATCACACTACAAATGCCTCTTTCCCCTCTTTATCCCGAGGTAAGATACTTACTTTTCAGATAAAGCATATTATGACAAATCGGCTGAACTGTGTATGTGTGTGTGTTATGCGTGTGTATCCAGTGCTGTAAATACCATGATAGGGTGTTAGAGAGAGCAGATTTACACAGCTGATGCTGGAACATTTTGAGCGTAAATATTCCTGTAGCTCAAACATGGCGCTCGCAACAACAAAGTCACGGGTTCGATTCCCAGGGGATGCATGAGCTGATCAGATGTGTGCCTTGGATGCGACGTAAGTCGCTTTATCTGCAAAATGCATGAATGTAAACACATTTATGTTTATGCATTTGGCAGATGCTTTTATCCAAAACAGTATACACTGCATTCAAGATATACTGTACATATTAGGATGAATTCCCTGGGATTTGAACCCATGACCTACTGTTTGAGAGACAGAAACACTACAAACTGTGACATTAGGATCTTATAGTTTCAAGCAGTTTTACTGATGCACTAGTACATTAGTATCACTGATATATCATTTTTGCTAATATTTTGAATTATATTTTCATTTTGTATTTTCTGTTTTCATTTTAAAAGTTTTAGTCATTTTGTTAAGTGTTTTTGTCATTTCTATTAGAATTTTTCAAATATGTCTATGTCTAGTTTTAGTTTTATTTATTTTAGTACTTGCCTTGGCAACTAATTGGAAAATAATGTTTATATATATATATATATATATATTTTATGTCATTTCAGTTAATGTTTATTGTATTTCAAGTTATGATTTTTTTAATGGTTTTAGTTGTAGTGAACAATAATACACAGTAAAAAAATAAATCCTGACGTTTTTACAGAAAAACAAACAAACAAACTGGTAGCTGTGGTTGCCAGAATAAAAAATATAGTAAAAATGTAAACATATTTACAGAACAACCTGTAAATTTAAAACTGTAATATATATATATAGTGGTGTCAAATTGATTAATCGCAATTAATCGCATCTAACTTAAAAAGTTAACAAAGAGAGAACTTACTGTTTAATTGTTCATTTTTATTACAGTTTTTTTCAACTGCTTACACACAAAATCTTTACTTTTCACACAATTTCTGAAAGCTGACACTCAAACAGCAGAACCACACGCCAAATCTGCAAAACCATACACTAATTCTCGGCCTTCGACTCTGTTTTCAATTTCATAAAACACTTTTTGCAAAACACAACACACAATTCTCGATGTAACACACAAAAATCTAACAGAAAGTATCTTGATTTCCTTTTTCAAACACAACCAATCAAAATGCCACACTAATTCATCAGTGCCTCACACTAACTCCTCACATGTGCAAACACTCATTGCTTTACTTAACACCAACCAATCATGGCTTTAGAATAGGCCTATAAATAGGCCAAATGTCAAGTTATAGATTTTGAACAAATTTTCTGTTGTTTACTTGCTTCCATATTCATCATTTCTAAACCCTATTGAGGAATTTTTCTCCACATGGTGCTGGAAAGTGCATGATCGTCATCCCTATGTCAACATAACACTTCTCCAGGCAATGGAGGAGGCATGTGGAGACACTGACGCTGCCTCCATCCAAGGTTGGATACGCAAGAGAGAACATAGCATGTGACGTTGATGAAGTATTGTGGCCGGACCCAGCCAGGAGGAGAGATGGAGCCTAGAAACACCCAACCATCTCACCCACCAACACACACACACACACACACACGTTGGGTCTCCATGTTCTATGGGGACACTCCATAGGCGTAATGGTTTTTATACTGTATATTCTTTATATAAATGTCCCCACAAAGTCAAAATGCACTGGTATTACTATACTTGTGAAGACATTTGGTCCCCTACCAGGACACACATACACAAGTCAAGTCAAGTCACCTTTATTTATATAGCGCTTTTTACAATGTAGATTGTGTCAAAGCAGCTTTACATTGATAACTGGTACATTATTTGGCTGCACAGCAGCTCTTAAAGAATAGTGTCAATGCAGGCAGATCAAAGCACTGTTGAATATCAAATGTCAAGTCAAATGTCAAGTGTCCCCACACCATTCCTTTAGAGTATTCACCTGTTTCAAAATTATGCTATTTTTGTTTTGGTTGCTAATTTTGTTTTTTGTTTTTTTTGTCCAACTACACATGGTTGATGTATTATGTTTTGTTACGTACTGTGCAATACTGTATTCACAACCACAAATGCTTAAAAAAGTAAAAAAAAAAAAGTAATAAAAAGTAAAAGAAAAAAAAGAAAAAAAGTTTGGTTTCAATCTTGCTTTCCTGTTTACCGTGAATTTTTTAGCATCTCTCTGTCAATTACTTTCAATCTTGTACAGAAATGTACACAGGAGCTCATGAAAGAAGAGCTTTAGGTTTTGAGTAACTGTGTGTATATGATATATCCAAAAATAGAATATTATGGCAAATGTGTTTGAAAAGTACAACAAATATTTGCTTTTGAGAAGTGTTTGTGATATTTTGAATACAGTGCTTCATTTTGCAAGAGATGTGAGGCATTTTGCATTTTGTGTGTGCAGTTCTTGGATTTGTGTGTAAAGTTTTGAAAAAAAGAGGCAAAGTTTTGAAAATGTGTGTAAGCAGTTGAAAAAAAATGTATTTTTTTTTTTTTTTTAAATACAGCTGCAAGAAAAAGTATGTGAACAACTTGCAGAATCTGTGAAAATGTGCAAAATTTTAACAAAATAAGAGAGATAATACAAAATGACGATACAAAATGAGCATTTTGGATTTCATGAGAGCTACACATTCCAAAAAAGTTGGGACAGGTAGCAATAAGAGGCCGTAAAAGTTAAATGTACATATAAGGAACAGCTGGAGGACTAATTTGCAACTTATTAGGTCAACTGGCAACATGATTGGGTATAAAAAGAGCCTCTCAGAGTGGCAGTGTCTCTCAGAAGTCAAGATGGGCAGAGGAT
>NC_067234.1:35512462-35717462 GCF_019924925.1 Ctenopharyngodon idella
TAGATAGATCTCTAACACACGTGATTATTTTAATAACATTAAATATGGTTGTCGTTCCAGAGAGCATTATAACTTTGCAATAAAAATAAAATATTGCAATTTTTTTCAAGAAATCTATTTGTTTTTGTCCTTTTATTTTACTATATATATATATATATATATATATATATATTACTTTTTGCATTTCTAGAGAAAAGGGTTAATATTACAGATTAAAAGAGGGAGTTTTATAAAGTATACAACACTTGTTCAGAAAGTGTTATAACTAAAGCAATATTATAATTTTAGATATACAGTGTCTAGTTATATCAGGTTGACTGAGACACTTTTCCCCAGTCCAGTCATCTCAATGGTAAAAAGTGTCCCAATCACCCTGAATTCACCCTATATTAACCAAGAAGCCGAAGGTCGCCAACAGGTGTCTGAGAGTGAGCGCGTGCGTGCGCGTGCATGTTTTTGGATGTTTTACCACCCAAATTAAGAGTTTCAACTCACCAACTTTCCTTCAGACACGATGAATCCTGATCCTGTGATGATGATGAAGATGATGATGATGATGATGCGCGTTGTATTCCGCCAGTTCGAGACGCGGCCTGAGCTTCAGGTGAACCTATGAAACAGATATGACAGATATGAAAGGTCTGAACAGAGGCTGTTATACTGTCTGTGTCTCTTTATATCTGCAGATAAACCCCTTATAGAGTTTCTGTGGATTTGAAACTAGAAGAAATCCGATTCAATTAACAAGCGCAGAATCCGCTTTACACACACTCATTTACATCCTGACAATCATATGACAATACTGTCACACAGCAGAGATTCACGACACTAAACTCACACACAGCTAGTGTCTGCAATAGAATAATGCTGTAAATTACAGCAGAGAAACTGGCGAACATTAAAGAACATTCGAAAACGAAACGAGCGGATGGATTTTAATTATTATTTGCTGTACTTTCTTAGTTTTGGCAGCGGAAGTAAATCACAACAAGAAGAACAAATAACTTAATTATTATGATTATTATTTTTGAATTAGGCTACAAAATATGCGTGTACATGGTTTTACCTTTATTAATATTTAAGTGCGCAAAACGCACTTAATTAAGGAAAGTATCTGTGATCGAACTGAAGTCTAAATATAAATATAAGATCACAAAAGACACAGATGATGAATTTAAATGAACATTCATTAGGCTATAACACAAAAAACAGGAAAAGAGAGAGAGAGATGATGCTGATGGTGGTGGATATTTGTGGGATTTGTGGAACACTGGGTCCTTTTGTTTCTTTAATCCCGTTTGGACACACACACACACACACACACACACTCCAATTATTTCAGTGTTTTGCAGCGATGTGAAATAATGAAATGTGTTTTTGTGCGGTTGTGACGTGTAATCTGCTCTGAAACTGAACGCGTAACAGTTACTTTGAACTAAAACATGGTCATATTATCGATTAGACAGTCCATCATTACATCTCTGACCATTAAACTGGACTGGCGATTTATTTTGCGCTCGTGCGATGTGAATCTCGTTTTATCAGAGGTTGAAACGATTGAATCTAGCGCCAAATAAATACATCTTAAGGTCAGACAGGCCCGTTCTTCAATGTTTCAGACATTTAAAAATAAACAGGCTAAATCTTTGAAATAAATAAAAAATGTAAATAGCGAAGCTAACGTTCTGACAAGGTTCTCTCAAGGTTATGAAGGAACGTTGTTCCAGTAACGTCATTAGAACGTTCGTTTATAATGTTCTCAAAGAGAAACAAAATAACAAATAAGTAACGTTTTAAGTTCTAAAAATATTTTAGTTCGATGTTCGTTGATAAAATGGAATGTTCGCATAACATTTTAAAAACTGGATATTTTGAACGTCCGGAGAACATTCAGAAATGACTTAATGACAACGTAAGCAAAAATATAGGCTATTTTTGTTTGCTGGGTAGTGATTTATTGCGTCTTAATTCAAGCGAGTGTTAGTTTAGATAAATAAATGATGTCAAATCTCAAACTAACTCAAATTTCGAGCAACATAATGTCAAACAAGATTCACACAAACACTATTAACTTACATACTTTATTCAAACACAATACTTGATTGCGCAAATATATAGGGTACCCTATATAACTTCTTGAATCTGAGAGAGAGAGAGAGAGAGAGAGAGAGAGAGAGAGAGGGAGGATGGAGGGAGGTTTGGAGGGAGGGGTTTGTTCAGGTCTTGTCCGTCTCTAATTAGCCGCCTCCTCCTCCTCACTTCAACACTATCTCACGGAGACGAAGACACGCGCACCGACCGCAGCCCGACTCACCGAACACCCGCACCGGACACCGGTCACACCGACTACTGATGCCCGCTGGAGCTCACAGAGAGAGACACACGGTGATACAGCATCTCAGATCAAAACAGAACAAAACAAAACAACTTTAAACTGACAGACAATCAGCGTGCGTAAAACTAAAGATCCATTACAGCCAGAAGGAGAGAGAGAGGGAGAGAGAGGGAGACAGGAGGAGAGAGAGAGAGACAGAGTTTATAGTCATGATGTCCTACATGAAACAGCCTCATTACTCTGTCAACGGCCTGACTCTGTCCGGAACCGGGATGGATCTCTTGCACTCCGCCGTCGGTTACCCCAGTAAGTATTTATTTAACTCCGTTTTCATTTTTGATTTATGCATTTATCATGTCATAATGAGAATTTAAAGGTCAGATGTGATATTTAATGCGCGTAAAAATGCGCGTAAAAGTGAAGATCGGCTTATCCTTAATATTTGTATTATTTTACTAGTTTAAAAAACGACATAGAACTGAAAAAAAAAAAAAAAAATAGTTTACAACTCTTGTAATGAAGTATTTATAAATATAAATGCGCTTTTAATATAAATATGAAACATCATGTGCTGCACTCCAAATATTAAAACTTTTTTTTATTATTATTATTTATGAGTTATTATTTTGCTTCTCAGAATGATGAAAAATATTGTGCGTTTATAATTCTTCATCACGACTAAATACAGTTACTGTAATCGAAAATATATAAAGTTTGTAGATTAGGCCTATAAATCGATAATATTTAATTTACCTTGTATAGAATTTCTGAATAAATTCGTTAAAAACCGAATGTTCAGTCAAAATAACGAATATGCATTTAAATGAGCTTTTAAAATATGAAAATGAGAATGATGAACTGAACTCATGTGAAAATTCACATCGACAATTTCAATTGTTTTTAAAAATAAAAACATGGTTTCGATAATTATGATATAAATAATATAATATAAGATAATATATACCTAATATACCTAATAATATAATATAAGATGTTTATTTCGTAAAAGTCTGTTCGTTTGAGATGAATGCCAAATGCGACATAATTAACACGGATGAATATCATAATCAGTGCTGCTATTGAGATCATTAATGCGAGTTTCCAGTTTAATCAATCATAGTTAAACAATTATATATTTTTATTAATCCACAGAGTCGGAAATATTAGACTATTTTAAGAAATTCAAAAACGCGTCGTTTCATTGATTATAAGGTTTATGGACTAAATAAAAACTATTCATAGATAATTCATAAATTCATGCTTTTAGGTGGAATAAAAAGAGATTCGATTATAATTATATTTTCGAACATATTGTGGAACAGACAGACAGAGATAGATAGATAGATAGATAGATAGATAGATAGATAGATAGATAGATAGATAGATAGACAGATAGATAGATGTACATTGAAGACGAGATGTTGAACTGTTGGTGTTTATGTGGTTTATTTTCAGACACTCCACGCAAACAGCGGCGCGAGAGAACCACGTTCACGCGTGCGCAGCTCGACATCCTCGAGGCGCTGTTCGCCAAGACGCGATACCCGGACATCTTCATGAGGGAAGAGGTCGCGCTGAAGATCAACCTGCCCGAGTCCAGAGTCCAGGTGAGTCCAGAACACCTGACAGCTCAAGAACACCAGGAGCTCAAGGTTTAGATGGTCAGATTTAGCAGGTGATCGTCATTCAGAACAAGATTCGACTTACTTTTTGATCAGATTCGACAGTTGCAACTGATTGTTAATTAATTACCTATATAATTCTTTAGTAATTAATTACACACACAGCTAACACTCACTAAGGTCCCATTAGTTAACACAAGTTAATGCATATGCCAACAATAAGCAAAAATGTTATTGTGCATGATGTTTACATGATGTATTTATTAGTCGTTGTTAACGTTAGTTAATATAAATACAGCTGTTCATTGTTAGTTCATGTCAGCTCAGGGCCATTAAATAATATTAACAGATACAACATTTGATTTTAATAATGTATTAGTAAATGCTGAAATTAACATTAACTGAGATAAATAATTATGCTTTAATAGTGTTGCTCATTGTTAGTTCATATTAACTAATGTTAACAAATGAAAAGTAAATATATTGTAAAGTAAATATATATATATATATATATATATAATCGATTAATTGTGAGTATATATATGTGTATATATATAATATGTATATATAATATAGTATATATTATAATAGTATATATATATATATATATATATATATATATATATATATATATATATACTCACAATTACAAGTAATCACGATTAATCAGTTTTTGTGGTATATTTGTCACACACACACACACACACACACACACACACGTATATATGAGTGTGTATATTATATATTTACAAACCTTTAAGGTAGATGTGATCAATTATGATTAATCGATTTGATAGCACTATATATATATAATCTCAGAAATACAAATAAACAACAAACAAAAAAAGTATTTGCTTACTGTTAAAAGTGTTGTTCATTGTTAGTTCATATCAACTAATGTAGTTTACTAATGTTAACAAATTAAACCTTATTGTAAAATGTTTCCTAAATATATATATATTTTAGTGCTGTCAAATCGATTAATTGTGAGTAATCAAATAATCACGATTAATTGATTATTTTGTTTGTTGTTTATTTGTATTTCTAAAATATTGATGCAGTCAAATCAATTAATCGCATCTAACTTACAAGTTTGTAAATGTATATAATATGTATGTATATGTATGTACAATATACACATATTTACAAACTTGTAAGTTAGATTAATCGCATCTAACTAAAAACTTTATAAATGTATATAATATATATGTATATGTATGTGTATGTATATATATATATATATATATATATACACACACAATATACACATATTTACAAAGATTTAAGTTAGATGTAGATGTTAATCGCGATTAATTGATTTGACAACACTAATATATATATATATACACACACACACACACACACACATCATAAAAAATACAAATAAACAACAAACAAAAATAAATGAATTTTAAACCACACTTGAGAAGTTCACGAGCAGAGATAACAGCCTCTTTCATGCGTTAGAAAGACATTACATGCGTCCTGGTCTGTAACCCGACTGTCTGTTTATTTGCAGGTGTGGTTTAAGAACCGCCGCGCCAAGTGCCGTCAACAGCAGCAGCAGCAGACCAGCGGTCAGACCAAACCCAGACCCCCAAAGAAGAAGTCCTCGCCCGCCCGTGAGCCCAGCGTCAGCGAGGCCAGCGCCAGCACCAACGGCCCCTACAGCCCTCCACCGCCTCCGCCTCCACCCGGCACGGCCATCACCCCGAGCTCCAGCAGCACCAGCGCCACAGTGTCCATCTGGAGCCCGGCCTCCATCTCTCCGCTGCCGGACCCGCTCTCGGTCTCCGGCACGCCCTGCCTGCAGCGCTCCGGCGGCTACCCCATGACCTACACACAGGCCCCGGCCTACGGGCAAGGCTACGCCACCTCCTCGTCCTATTTCACAGGGCTGGACTGCAGCTCATACCTGTCTCCCATGCACCCGCAGCTGTCGGCCACCGGCGGCGCTCTCAGCCCCATCACCGCTTCTTCCATGAGCGGCGCTCTCAGCCAGTCGCCCGCGTCGCTGTCGTCTCAGGGCTACACCGCCGCGTCGCTGGGCTTCGGCGCCGTCGACTGCTTAGACTACAAAGACCAAACGGCGTCCTGGAAACTGAACTTCAGCGCCGCGGACTGTCTGGACTACAAGGACCAAAACTCCTGGAAGTTCCAGGTCCTGTAGGGCGTTTAGAAGGGAAAGTCAGTGCGCTCTTAAAAATAAAGGTTCCAAATGAACCATTTTTGTGAACCTTTCAGTGAACAGTTTTCTTATTGTGCATTTTAAAATGAAACTTTTGTGCAGTAGAAGTGTTAAAGGTTCTTCACGGAAACATCGATGAAGAACCTTTATGTTTAAGAATCAGGGTGATCACGTCATACCCATATTCTGAAGCACAAATGAAGCGTGGACAGAGGTAAAACTGACTGTCAAGCACCGAGGATGACAACAGTAAAGATATAGATTTATAGTTTATAGATAACGACACAGAGGAACGATATCATTGGAATCACTCGATGAATGATAAAACATTGACAGCCAATCAGAATCCAGCGTGGACGCTGATATGGTCATCGTTACTGGTGTAAACAGACCTTTAGTGTCTGTCTTGATTATTTCGAATGAAGTGTAGCTGGTAGATGATAGATAAACGAGCAGGTTCTTAATTATTTAGCTCGTCCAGTAAAGCAGTGACTTACACCTCAATCTGACAATCATCATCTGTACTGCAAAGGCTCTGTCTGATTGTTTTAGGACTAGATGATGTTTCATCCTTCAGAATCCCATGAAACATATTCTTATATGTTTATAAGCTGCTTTTGATACTGAAGAAGGAAGATGAATGTGTGCTTTTGTGTCAGATAGACACGTCTAGAGCCCGAGATGTTACATGTGTGTTTTATATGTTTCTTTAATTGATATTATAATTAGATCACAACATCTGTTGTTTCTTCTGCAGCTCTAAACCTGTTTGAGACGTATTTACTGTCATTCTGACGCCACGCACTCTTTCTTTTAAATGTCAGACTTTACTTGAATGAAATGATGTGTTGAGTTACATGGAATTAAACTCTCTGACTCTTATCGTTTAGATTCTGCCAACAATCAGTGTTTGTTTTATTCGTCAATCTCAGGGGTTTCGCTAACAGGTTTTATAGGCTCCAACGCTGTGAATGTTTGTTTGTACAAAATCATTTTTTTCAAATCAACACTCTTTTCTGTCTTTGTTTGTAATGTCCTGCTTTTTCATTGTGTTTGCTTTTAGAGTCTTGTAGATTTCAATGAGTTATAAATAAACATTTCTTTCCATAAACACAGGAGTAGTCGATTATGTTAGTTTTGTAATTAAGTCTTTTTGTTTAGAGCCAATTTAAAAAACAAAATAAGATCTTTTCAAAACAGTAAAACCAATGGGCGGAGTCTCATGAAAACTGTTAAATATCAATAAGAAAACAGATTTTTAGGACCACTGAGACTTTATTGTGACATTATTTTTAAGACTATTAATTTACACCAAAATTACTGGAATGTTGAGAGGATAAATGAGGGAATATATACATAAACAATTGAACAAACAAACAAACAAATAAATAAATACACACATAAAAACAAAAAAAAAAATAAATAAAAAAAATAAATAAAAAAAAATAAATATAACAAATTTTATTTGTTATATAAATTTATACTTTTTTATCAATAATAAATAATAATAATCGCAAACTTTATTTAAATGGTTAAATATCATATATTAAATTTTCTTTATGCACAAATTGTTTCATTTAAATTTGGGATTAATTATGAACTGGAAATATTTTTATGAAATTTTCTCAATAGAGACATCTGCGTGCACACACACACACACACACACACACACACACACACACACACACACACACACACACACACACACACACACACAAACATACACACAAATATGTGCACATTCTCACACATACTCACATACAGTACACACACACATACACACACACACACACACACACACACACAGACTCACAGACACATGCACACACACACATATGCACACACGCATGTACACACAAATTTATTAACCCATGTTGGTCACTCATGTGTGTTGTGAGAGAGAGATGCAAAAAGAAACAAGTTGACATGGAAGGAAGGGTCACAGAAGTGTGTATGTGTGTGTGTGTGTGTGTGTGTGTGTAATCTGGATGGATGCAACATATGGCGTGTTCAGTGCAGACGGGCTCAGAGACTCTCAGGACTTAAAATATGATTCATTTCTTTCCCTCTAATCCACAGACACATCAGAGCCGGGGTTCCTCCAATTTGCCTTTAATCGATTCCTAATCCCCCCCTCCCCCCCTCCCCACACACACACACACACACACACACACACACACACACACACACACACACACACACACACACACACACACACACACACACACACACACACACACACACGTGGGGCAGAATGAATGAATAAATACGTACACTTTTAAATATAAAGGTTCCAAAGGTTTTTCTTTTTTCTTTTTCACATTGATGCCATAGAAGAACCATTTCTGGTTCCTCAAAGAATCTTTCAGTGATCAGCTCTTAAAAGAACCATTTTTTGTTTCCTTCTGTGAAATGGAATGTTAAAGTTTCTTCTTGGAACCATTAATGACAATAAAGAACCTTTTCTTTTTTTTTTTTTTACTCCAATAGTAATTATGAACATGGCTGTGTGTGTGTCTGAATGTGAGTGTGTGTTAATTAAGACTGAAGTATATCTATTCTATTTTCTTTTACACACACGTCTACTCTCACATATTGCTGTGTTTATGAATAAAAACTCTCCATATTTATAAATAAATTCCTCCATATTTAAAAATAGATATAAACACATATAATACCTGCAGCCTGATTTGAAGAAAAGATCCTGAATGTCACCTTCACATCATCATCATCATCATCATCATCATCATGTCGTGTCTCACCTGTAAAACACAAACTAATTGGATTGACTGTCATTATAAAGACTCTCATAGCTTCAGGCTTCAACACTTTTAATAATTATTCTTTCAAAAATCCCATGACATGTAAATGAATCTGTTTAAATGTTCATTGTAGACACACACGTCATTATGAAGTTTATCACTTAAAAAAATAAATAAATAAAAACATCATTAAAGCTAAAGCTTAGTTCAGTTGCCTAATATTAACAGTGATGAAATATCTCCATCAGTCTTTTGATGGTAAGTTTACATTTGGCTTTTATCTCTGAAATGCAGAATTGAAATGTAACTTTACAATTAGCCTCATTGTTTAACATTAGTTAATTCCTTGGATAACATAAACTAACAATGAGCAATATATTTCCTACAACATTTATTATCTGTGTCAATGTCAGTAAAAATACAACTGTTCATGGCTTATTCATATTAGTTCAAGGTGCATTTACTAATATTAACAGATACAGCTGTTTTAAAATAACGTGTTAGTAAATGCTGAAATTAACTTGAACTAACAATGAACAATACTTCCACTGCATTAGCTGATTTAACTAATGTAGTTAACTAATGATAATTAATTATAACTGATCCTTATTGTGAAGTGTTACTGAGTTTGCACAGAGGGATGACTATAATTACATACTTGCATCAGCTTCATCTCTGATTGTCTCTCTGTCTGTCTGTGTCTGTCTACAGTGTCTGTCTGTCTCTGTGTTGGTTTGCAGTTTGTTATTTTTACTGATCTAATTTAGAAAATGTTTCAATCCTCTTACGGTCCAGCGTTGTACAAAGTGAATTAGTCTGGATTATTGTGTCTCTCACTTTACTCTTTCCCAGTCTCTTTTACTCTCATATCTTTTCTTCAGTGTCTTCTCATCCGAATCAGAGCAGCTTTGTGTCACTCAGTGAGTTTCATGAGTGACTGACGCTGGACAGACATTACCTGATCTCCATCTTTCATGAAGACCTTCAGTTTCCACCTCCTGTGAGACGGTTCAGTGCAGATTAAACAGGTTCAGACATTCATCATTCCTGCTGATGACCAGCAATATTAATTAAAGCTCAGTTTTACATTCAACCTTTAAGATTTTTTCTGTGACATTATTTTCAAGACTACATAAAAATTACTGCAATGACTAAGGTAAAAATCAAAGTTAAAAAAAAAAAAAAAAAAAAAAAAAAAATATATATATATATATATATATATTAGTGCAGTCATATCAATTAATCGCGAATACATAATACATAATATATGTGTGCAAATACGTAATATATATGTGTGTGTGTGTGTGTATATATATATATATATATATACACACACACTGAACAAAATTATAAACAACACTTTTGTTTTTGCCCCCATTTTTCATGAGCTGAACTCAAAGATCTAATACTTCTTCTATGTACACAAGAGGCCTATTTCTCTCAAATATTGTTCACAAATCTGTCTAAATCTGTGTTAGTGAGCACTTCTCCTTTGCTGAGATAATCCATCAGTATCTGGTGTGACCACCATTTGCCTCATGCAGTGCAGCACATCTCCTTCGCATAGAGTTGATCAGGTTGTTGATTGTGACTTGTGGAATGTTGGTCCACTCCTCTTCAATGGCTGTGCGAAGTTGCAGGATATTGGCAGGAACTGGAACACGCTGTCGTATACGCCGATCCAGAGCATCCCAAACATGCTCAATGGGTGACATGTCCGGTGAGTATGCTGGCCATGCAAGAACTGGGATGTTTTCAGCTTCCGGGAATTGTGTACAGATCCTAGCAACATGGGGCCGTGCATTATCATGCTGCAACATGAGGTGATGGTCGTGGATGAATAGCACAACAATGGGCCTCAGGATCTCGTCACGGTATCTCTGTGCATTCAAAATGCCATCAATAAAATGCACCTGTGTTCGTTGTCCATAACATACGCCTGCCCATTCCAGAGACCCTGATGAGGACGACGAGCATGCAGATGAGCTTCCCTGAGACGGTTTCTGACAGTTTGTGCAGAAATTCTTTGGTCATGCAAATCGATTGTTGCAGCAGCTGTCCGGGTGGCTGGTCTCAGACGATCTTGGATGTGAAGATGCTGGATGAGGAAGTCCTGGGCTGGTGTGGTTACACGTGGTCTGCGGTTGTGAGGCCGGTTGGATGTAAGGCCAAATTCTCTGAAATGCCTTTGGAGACGGCGTTTATAATCGACGACACAATAATCATGCTGTCTAATCAGCATCTTGATATGCCACACCTGTGAGGTGGATGGATTATCTCGGATTATCTGAGGTCAATTGAGAGACTCAAACACAACTATTAAAAAAGGTTCAAACAGTCACTGATGCTCCAGAAGGAAACACGATGCATTAAGAGCCGGGGGGTGAAAACTTTTGAATTTGAATATCAAGGTAAATTGTACTTAATTTGTCTTCCGGGAAACATGCAAGTATCTTCTGTTGCTTCCAAAGGGCAGTACTAAGTGAAAAAAAAAAAAAGATATTTAAACAAACTAAGAAAAATTTCGACATCATCCTGTTCAAAAGTTTTCACCCCCCGGCTCTTAATGCATCGTGTTTCCTTCTGGAGCATCAGTGAATGTTTGAACCTTTTTTAATAGTTGTGTTTGAGTCTCTCAATTGTCCTCAGTGTGAAAAGATGGATCTCAAAATCATACAGTCACTGCTGGAAAGGGTTCAAATATGCAAAAATGCTTGAAAACTGAAGAATCTGCAGGACCTGGAGGATTTTTCTGAAGAATATTGGGCAGTTTAACTGTTCAGGACAAACAAGAGACTCATGAACAACAATCACACAACAAAAAACAGTTGTAGATCATCCAGGTAACCACACACAGTATTAAGAATCAATGGTTCACATACTTTTGAACAGGATTATTTTAATAAATTCAACTTTTTTTTTCTTGTCGAATATATAAAAATCTTTCATGTAAAATATCTTACTCAGGACAGTACTAAACAAAAAATAACATGCATTTTGTATGATCGCTCTTATTTTGTTAAAATTATTCACATTTTCCCAGATTCTGCAAGTGGTTCACATACTTTTTCTTGCAACTGTATATATATACACACACACACACACACACACATGTGTATATATATATATATATATATATATATATATATATATATATAATGCATATATATACACATTTATAATATATGTACAAACTTTTATGTTAGATGCAATTAATCGTGAAAAAAGCTGACTAATTGATTAATCACGATTAATCGATTTGACAGAACTAATATATCACTGAATGACATTTTAGTGGGTGTTTTCTTTAAATCATGGTAAAAATGTATTATAGTCTTTTTTTTTTTGCTCAGAAAAATATACATATACATTCTAATGTACGGGGGAAAAAAACAAAATGTAGAGCTGTATCACACTTTTATTTTTTTTTGACGCTTGAAACCCCCTATTCGTCTTCGACCCATATATATATGCATATTATATATTATACAATATATAATTATATTTTATATATTATTCATTTACACCAAAATTACTCCAGTGAATAGAGTAAAAGTAAAATAAAAATATAATAATGATAATTATGAACATACATCAGAATCGTCGACCATTAGGGCCGGGCAGAAGCTGATACCCGTGTTAGGGGGCTCTACAGCACCGCTTTGAATTCACTCTGAAAACTTTGTCCATATATCATATCCTGCATGTATATGTATGAAACTCGGTACACATATAGAGCTTATTGAGTTTAACATCTTTCGCACCGCAAGTCATATGGTCTGCCAAACAGAAAGTCAGCTTTTCGAGGGTTTGTGAAAATCGCACGTGCTGAACTTTTTAATACTGCTGCTTGTGAATTCATGCGAAGTCGGTCAACATGTCATGACATGAAATTCATCTAAACTTAAATGATATCATTAATGTGGCTGTTGTGGTTGGCTGCAGTAAATGTGGCTTATTCAAATGACTTTGACATAGGCCTTTTTAAATTTACCCGCTTTAAATGCATGTTGCCAGTCATGTACAGTTTCACTAGAGCCACCGGGGCTTGGACCCCAACATCGCTGCTAGCAGCTATATTTAATGTTATTTTTAATAGTTAATATTGTTACTATTATTTAAATTTTATAATACATTAATGGTCCTAAAAGCCTTGTATAAATATAAAATATTTATAAAATACATATTGTAGATGGAATATTACTAGTGAGACACATATAAATGTTAAGCAGTGTACAGTATATGTGCAGTGACTCTCGTACAGTCTGAATTCATTCTCTTCTCTCATTTTCAAACAATCATCAGTGGAACTCTCCTGATCTTCATGTACAGTTACTGCATGTTTGATGAAATAATTCTACATCATTTCCTCTATAATTCTACACATCAAGCTCTAATTGTTAATCAAACACGAGTATTACATAATGAGTGTTTATAAAATCATGTCTGAACAAACCTCACATTATCTCATCTAAAAACAGAATTATTTTCAAAACAGTGACGGATATGCATTCGATCAGGCAATTATAAAACAATGAATTATATACAATTTAAAAAATAATGTCAATATATTTATAGATTTTATTCAATTCTTCTAATCTATATATTATTTTTCTGTGGCTGTGACTCATTTTCACAATAATACACATCATGTGTTTGAACTGAACTGTATCGCTATTTTGCAAAGAAATCTGTTTAATCCTCCAGTGAGGATGAACATCATGAAACAATCACTGAATATAAAAGTAACGTTAAATCACTGAGGACCTTCATCCTGAAGCTGGAAAAACTCTTTACAAACAAGCGACTGGTACCAACAGGCCATTAAGATGCATGTGAACACAAACTAAATCACTAAATCTGTTTGAGTGAGTGCATATGTTTAATGTGTCTCGCTGTCATCTCACTCGTTCTCCTTTTCCCTCTTTGGTTTCTCCTCCTGTTTTTGAGCACTAACAGCTCCTAATCTCTCCATTCTCTCTCTGTCTAATCCAGGCCTGACCTCAATCCAGTGATGTAATGTGTCATGTGACACAGACGGGCCACGGTTTCCACCAATCAAAGCACTTGCAGCAAGACTACATGAGGAGACAATCGGACAAAACCTTCTTATGGGGACGCTAGAAACTGAAAACATGAATTATGGAGAATGGAAAAGATGTGTTTTTACACGCATGTGTTTGGGTTACTCTATGATCATTATAATTGACTTCATATAAAAATAACAGGAACTAGTTTTACCACTGAATTGACCAATCAGAAAACAGTACTGGAGTATGAAGTGTTTTCTGTTGTTTTGTTGATTTCTCATGTATGACTTTATGTATATCAATGCTGTAATTGCTAAATGAGACTATTAAAAGTCATTTTCATTAACTAAAATACTATATAAATACACTTAGGCCTAACTGTGCTTATACTGGTACTTAAACAAAAATTTGAAATGTTTCCTTGGCAACTGACTGAAATCAAATAAGCTCAAGAACTGGAATTACTAAAACTGAAATAAAAATAAATTACAGCTACATATCAAACAAACAAAAGCGCTTAACAACATTACTAAAACAAACTAAAAGACAGTGACTCTATTGTCCCTTTAGAGCTGCTTTACAGCCGAATGTGAATTTGTCTCATATTTGATAAAGTTTGCATCATTGATTGTTATTTTCCTGTTTATTACTGTGAAGCTGCTTTGAAACAAGTTATATTGTATAAAGTGATATAGAAATTAAGCTGACTTGAAAACTGAACATATAAAAATAAAAACTAATTCAACATATCAGTACATACTAATACTAATAATAGTATATAAATAGTACTAAAATGGCGCTCGCTAGTACATGAGCCACATTCTACTTTATTAAATGTCCTACACTGAAATGAAAACTAAGTGTGTGTGTGTGTGTGTGTGTGTGTGTGTGTGTGTACAAGGTTAATCTCTATCATGCCCTACACTAAACACACAAGCACACACACTCTTACACTTAAACACAAACTACATTTTCATCTCCAGTTAGTGATGATATCCTAATGTGTGTAACTAGTAGATCTCTTAAAGTTCTTTAGTGTGAATATGTTAGCCTTAATGTTATCAATAAGCTCTCCAAAACAATGACAAAATTCACATTTAGAGGATATAAGCTTTCAAAACTTAGTCTCTCACTTCCGCCAATATGGATTAATGATTTTGATGACATCACTCTGCATTTCAGCTTCTCATCAGATTTTCTGTCCAATCAAATGCTCTTTAGTATCTGAAGCCCCGCCCACTACATTATAAACAGACACTGAAGCTGCGGCTGAAACCAGACATTTGTTCACACATTTACTATTTTCTACATGGTGAATGGCACATAGTGCGCTATATAGGGGATGTGGAACAATGAGTGCACTATATAGGGGATGGGGAATGATTCAGACAGTGCACTATATAGGGGACAGGGAACGATCAGACAGTGCACTATATAGGGGATGGGGAATGATTCAGACAGTGCACTATATAGGGGACAAGGAACGATCAGACAGTGCACTATATAGGGGATAGGGAACGATCAAACAGTGCACTATATAGGGGATGGGGAATAATTCTGACAGTACACTATAAAGGGGACAAGGAACGATCAGACAGTACACTATATAGGGGATAGAGAACGATTCAGACAGTACACTATATAGGGGACAGGGAATGATTCTGACAGTACACTATATAGGGGATAGGGAACGATTCAGACAGTACACTATATAGGGGACAGGGAACAATCAGACAGTACACTATATAGGGGATAGGGAACGATTCAGACAGTACACTATATAGGGGATAGGGAATGATTCTGACAGTGCACTATATAGGGGATAGGGAATGATTCAGACAGTGCACTATATAGGGGATAGGGAACGATTCAGACAGTGCACTATATAGGGGATAGGGAACGATTCAGACAGTGCACTATATAGAGGACAGGGAACAATTCAGAGTGTAAATATGATTTCCATTGGGGCGAATGAATTCTGGTTTCATGTTAGTGTCACACGAACCGCCGTAGCTCCGGTCCAGAGACACGATAGCACAGAATGGATTTAATTTAATTTGGCCTTTAAAGTCGGCATGAAAGGGAAGTTGCACTTTTTTTCTTACCCATTTGTGCCGTATATCTGAGTGAAACTGCTTCTCGAACAAGAACAAATGTAGGGCGGGGCTTGATTTTGTCTGTGGGGAATTGATTGGATGGTTGTGGTTTGCTATTGGTGGATCTCATGTGAGTGACAGGTTGCCCCGCCCTCATCATCAGAGAAGAGAAGTTGCTTTTATTCTGATTCAAGATTACCAGGATCATGAATTTAAAACAATCACAGATAAATCATTCATAATAAACACTACAATATGTTCCCTTTTGATTAGATGGTGACCAACTTCAGTGGTTTACTGTAACTGGACAAACATGCAGATGTGTCTCTCTGGTCTTTTAAACACCTCAGCATCAGCGTTTGATCGTCTCGCCTGTCTGTCTCTCTGTTAATCTGCCGTGTGTCTGTCAGCAGTTTGCAGATGCAGACAGACGGATCGGACTTAAATCCCCCAGTATGACACAGATGGACAAACCACACAGACCTTGGAGAAGGTGAACACACACACACACACACACACACACACACACACACACACACACACACACACACAATAACAGCCATTTGCACTGAATGACTGTGGAAGACTGGCGGTTGAGTGTGAACAAGTCATGTGAGCTCTGCTGGTTTCTGTGGAAGCAGAGATGATGGTCAGATGATGATGATGTGTGTGTGTGTGTGTGTGTGTGTGTGAGTCTCACCTGTGCTCAGGCCCGACCAGCGGTTCTGCAGTGAGTCCATTAGGAAGTGAGGGGGAGGGGTTTACAGACCACGCCCACAAACATGCACTAGTGGTAAACAAACAGAGCAAGATGAATCGAACTTTGGTAATTGTGGTTTTTATGATCATCTTTCGTCTGGGACAGCCCAGAATCATACAGTGTGTACCAGAGATTAGAGAGAATAAATCTTTTTGTAGGAGACTTTGAGCTTTGTAACTTTGCAGATCTTATACATGCACAAACAGATACATAACAGACTAAAGAAAGAGAAAACATGAAAACGCATCACATGACCCCTTTAATACATTAATACAAATATAATACAACTATTATTAAAAACATGATGTATACACTCAAGCTTCCATTATTTGTTTTCCAAAAGTGAGCTTGAACGTTTTTTTTTTTTCTTTTCATAATTATGAAAAATTAATCTTTCATTAGTCTTTGTCTCCCTCTGCTGGTACAACACAAACAAACATATTCAGGCTCTATATTTTCTCTGTAACAAAACTAACTTTTTTGAGTTCATACTGTGCCTTTATACAAATAAAATGGTTAATCTATGAACGAGAAACTGTAATTTGCTGCTCTGAAATAAAAGGTGTTTCACTGCCGCCTTCATCATGTCTGTCAGAGGATCATTGAAATCTAAATGAAGTCTTAATTTATAACAGTGAAGTCACTGTATCTTCAGTCTCTGTTGATTCTGTTGACTGTGAGTCTCTGTAGTGGATCCTTATTCACCATCAGATGATCATCAGAAGATCAGACTCAGAGATCATCTGATACCTAAAATAAAACACACAAACAGTCACATATGCAGTATGAGATATTACATTTGTCACTTCTTTTCATGAGAAAACTTAGCACTGACTAGATCAGCTATATTCATTCATTCTCAAACATGATAATATTGCTTCTATCTGATGCTCAAAGTCACTTTACAAAATCAAAAGGTCATGAAAGGTCACTTTCACACAACGGACAGCTGATCCAGAACCAGCAGAAATGATCATTACACTCCACTACAAATTTAATATCAGTTAATAACAACAACCCAAATCTCAGATTATCACACACATAGAGACAGTTAAAGGAGAAAATCTGAAAATAACATTAATATTATTTATACAATCAGTCACAACAATATGAGCAGAATTAAACTCATATTAAACAGAGTTTAAAGTTCAGAGACCTTCAGAAACTGAAGCTGAATTTGAGACTCATTATCTGATGATCTCAGACAAAATGTTCACACACACGTGGAGTTACTGAACCTGGTACAATTTCCTTTATTTCTAGTGAGTAAAACAGCCATTTGAACTTTAAATGAAAATATGATGAAGAAAATTGTTAAAAACTACTGTTACCATAGTTTCTCCAGTTTATAATGTGGATCATCCTTCAGATCATTCAGCAGCTTCACTTCTGAGTGTGTTAGATTATTCTCATACAGACCCAGTTCTCTCAGGTGTGAGGAGGGGTTTGATCTCAGAGCTGAAGCCAGAGCAGCACAACCTTCATCTGTGACACCACACTTCCTCAACCTGTAGAGAACAATGACACACTCTTCACTCTCTCAGATCAGATCAACAGACGTCATTATTTTAAAAAGCACAGATCACCATGTTTAATGTGAGATTTACCATGTTATTTGTGTGTGTTTGTGTGAGAGGGAAAGCTTATATAAACTTATATAACAAATGATTTATATCACATTAAATAACATGTAAAGATGATCACAGAAAAGAGATGGATGTGATGGTCATTAATGATTCTTGTTCTCGTTCTTCATGTATCAAAGTCCTGACTAGTGTTGTCACGATACTGGAATTCATAACTTCGATACGATACCTTGAAAAGTCTCGATATTCGATAACATTTTCGACACCACGGGGAAAAACACTGTATATACTGTCATATAATATATTTTTAATATTATTTCTTTTTTGTCCATCTATTGAAAGTCTAGCCAATCAAAAACTCTTCTGAAGACAGACACTTTATATGATAAAGATTTTAAACATTGATCAATCACCATTACAATTATCTCACAAATATTTTGCTAACTTGTTTTTGTAGCAGTAGTTTACACACACAGCACAAGCTTGATTTCAAATGGTAAATTGAATTAAAAGAGACAAGAATATAGTAATGAAATAAGAACAAATTAACAATAACACAAATAAATACAATAGAATAAAGATAGAAATGAAATGGACTGCTTTATTTTTTCAGGTAGGTCTAACAGTAGTATTCAGGTAAGAAACTGACAACACTAGATTGAGTGTGTTTAAAGTAAAGAGTGTTAAATGTTGATCGAATCTCCTTACTGAGGAGCAGCTCATGTGTTCAATCATTTACAGATCAATCACTCAATCACCTCAACTCAACAAACACTTGAACATAGAAAAATATGATTTCTACACTCTACAGGTATATGGAAGTCCATTTACTAACATGTTAAACATATAATCCTGTAGCCTTTATCATATGTTCTGTCATATAAACAGTATAATAACAATAATATAATTTACTTTCCTCAAACAACTCAGTAGGTATTATTAGTATTATTATAATTATTGTTTTTGTTGTTACATTTAATGTATTGTCACACTTTAATGTGTGAAATATATGATCAGAAAACTAAACACATTTATCGTCGTCAGGCTTTTATTTGTGTTTAATGGATAAAACAGCGGAGCTGCGCTCTCAGGTTTATGGCTGCTGTAAATCTGACCTGCCACAAGATGGCGCTGTTTTCGACACTCTTGATGCTTTGAAACTTTTCCCGAAACAAAAAAAAAAAAAAAACAGATAACAATAAAGTTAGATACCTGTTTCTTGAAGATATTATCTCAATATCGCCTGCATTTTTTTTACTGGAATAATTTATTTAAAAGTGGAAAAAGATTTGGTCTTTACAACAGAAATATTTTCTCACCAATAAAGTAAAAGAAGTGTCTTTCAAAATAATAAATAAATTTTACCCTGTTAAATATTTTATGATTAAATATAAAACCAATATTGATACAAGATGCTCATTTTGCCAAGTTCACACAGAAACTGTCTATCATTTATTTTGGTCATGTTTCTATACTGAACAACTATGGAAAGATATTGAAACATTTATTAAAGATAATATCCAACAAGATATATCTGTAACTTTTAAAGATATTATTTTTGGACACTTTGATTCTGATTCTAATAAAAACAAATCTTGTTTTGTTATAAATTAAATTTATTTTCTTGGCAAATTCTATATCCATAAATTAAATTTCACCAACAACAAACTAATTTTTCTTGTTTATTTCTTTTTTAAGAATTTAAAATGTATCTTGATACTATTTCATCCTCTGTAAATAAGACAGCAAGAAGAACAACCTCAATTTGTAATGACTTTAATTTGTACACTCTAACTGAAATATAAATTAATATCTTACCCTCATGTTTTTTTATCTTCTTCTTTTAGCAATTATTGTTGTTTCTTTTTTTTGTTCTGTATGTTCAGATGACATTGTACATATTGTTGATACATGTTGTGTACTCTATACAAAACTGTGTATCATTAATGTCATCTTTGTAATGTTTGCAATCATAATAATAATAGTAATATAATAATAAAACAAACTTTTCCCAAAACATTTAGAAAAAAAAAAGCTTCAAAGGTTTAAAGTCCCCGTGAACCGGAAGTTGCAAGCGACTTTTCTCCAGCGTTGTGACGTATTTCCAAGTGAAAGGGAATATTGAACAGAGGGCAGGGTTTTACTTTAGCGCTCCTCCTCTCCATCTCTCGCTCATAGCAGACTAACGGTCGGAGGGGAGAGGTTTAAACATTTTCAACCCAAGCCGTCAAACTGACGTCATCAGAGAAGGAACGCCATTTCAGACCGGAAGTAACTTTTCAGGTTTTGATTAAAGATTACCACGACAAACAATCTTTTTCTGTGTATTAACTTGCACGGATTAATTGTTCACCACAAGACTAGTAATATGCACTAACAAAGTAAATAGGGTCAATTTTGATTTCATGATGACTTTAAGAGTCTTCATTTCTCCATCCCTGCTCAATAGTTTTAGGCCTTTTTGCAAATTTTCCCATCGAATTTAGTTTTTTTTAGAGCGTTTACTCATTTTGAGCCTGTTTTTAAACATTATCTGTAATGTTATTTTTCATGTGTGGAAAAAGCAACAAAACTAAACTAGCCAATCAGATTTCTTTTCACCCATATCTCCCACGGCCAACCATGCACACACACACACACACACACACACTTGACTTTACAACACATAAACACACACCTTTATTTATTCTCATTATCTCTTGCTTTCTTAATATGTCACGTGTACGCATATAGATTTTAATAATCAATTTTAAAAATATGTAAAAATAATAAATAAAATCAAATCGGCATTAATTAGTGCCCTCTCATGGTAGGCACAGGGAGTGCATACAGCTGTACGGCTGCAGGCGTCACTGCACTAGATGATTCACTCTGCGTTCCATTCGGAAGGGCTCATCCCTATGCCCTAATCCCTTCAAAGGGTTTACCCTCCGGAGTGAGCGCTTCGAAGGGATGAAGGGTGTAGGGGAAATAAAAAAACTCTTTTTTTGGAACGCACTTCTGTGTCATCTTAACGAGACAATCAAGGAGGCGCCTTCGTCGCACATTTTGTACACTGGTTGACCCCCCCCAAAAAATGATGAGTAGAGTTGATTTTTTTTTTGTTTATCGCAGCATATCGTATATTGTGTATTTGAAACATTTGAATGGACTGATAAAGGGAGCTGTAAAGTGTTTTTGTTAAAGTACAATGTCGCTTTGACCATAATAATGTACCAAATCTAGCTCGTATAAATATTACAGTAGTATAGAAAAATACTATACATACATTTATAGGTAAAATCTTACTCCGAGCCTCCTGTACCCATTCTGGGACGTCAAACAACTTCCCTGTGCAAAGGATCATGGGGGCCTGAAGTGTCCATCAGTTGGACCCTTCAGAATCCTTCATTCAGAAGGGCCCCTTGAAGTGGCCAGTTTTGAGCACTTTGGTTTGGAACGACCCTTCAATATGGCGGCCATGATTGTTTTCACTCTGAAGTGCCCTTCGGAGGGCGATATATCCCGTTTGGAACACACCGTCAGTCGGACCGCGAGACCACACACCTGTTGATTGTAGGAACGATTTCACAGCGAGACGAGATCTCACAGAGACTCACGAGATCAAACGAGACTTGAGAAAAACAAATAGAGGACAATCGACGCTGTCAGCTGACTCTCCTGCCACGTGTTGTTTTAATGAATGTAATTAGGACTTTCATGATTCCTCGTTTAAATTTGAGTACTTGATTTAAAAAAATCCTCAATAGACCCTTTTCACATTTCCGTGTTTCTCAGAAGCAGAAGTCGTCATAGTTGGGTAAACTTTTATAGCGGTGAATGAGAGACTACATTAAATATATTTTTTGTGTTTCTATTTGCACAAATAGCAAAAGAAAAACTCCATAATAGTGTTTTTACAACCTTCAAAAAGAGGGAAAAAAATAGAGGGAACATTTTTTTGTAATTTAATGCAAATGTAATATAATACTAAATATATACAATATTGATGACCGTTAAACGCGTCATCACAGTCTGTGAAAAGGATCAATAGACCTTTATCACAGCGGGATTGATTACCGGAAGTGCTCGTCGAAGCAGTGTATCGATTCTTCCGGTTATGTATATTTTCAATGGGCTGTTATCACCTAGTTGAATAAACACCTCTTAAAATGAGCATCTGCAGGATGATTTCAAAATCCAGACATTTTCAGAGAGAGAAGAGCTATTCTTATGATTAATGTGTTCAGAATTTTCCAAACTCAACAGAACTTGTAGTTTTAATCATCATAAGCTGATCTGAGAAGCCGTGGCTCGTAAACATACATGATTATTTCAGCAGTTTTTATGTCAGTGTGCTCGTCTAAACCAATAGTGACCGCGACGCTGCAGTGTGAGAGACCTGAAGAAGAAGATCAGAATCAACATATTTATTCATTTGTATTAAATATTTTAGTCATTGTGTCATTTTTCATTGAAAATCATTTCACTGTATGTAATTCACACATTCATGCCAAAATTCTTAATTAATATTCAAAGTATTCACACTGTCAAACCGTTACTGTTTACAATTGATTAAATGTTTAACATCATTAAATTTCTTTAAGGCAGTTACCGCACATTCATTCATCTATTTTAAAACTGCTCTTATGAAAATTAACCATGGTTTTACTACAAAAAAAACTAAAAAACATGGTTATTATAGTTAAACCATGGTAACCACAAATTAACCATGGTCTTGCTAACCATATTTTAACCATGGTATTTTGTAGTAAAACGGTGGTAATACAAATGATAATCAATCTGTGAAAAAACATGGTTACTACCCTTTTACTGTAATAAAACCATGGTTCATTTTCATAAAGGGTGTTTATCAGTCAAATTCACTTATAAATGTAAATTCAACAGGTAAGAAATATGATCAGTAAGAGAAAAACACAGTTAATGAGAAGACGAGCACTGGACTGCGACAGGTTAGATGGGAAATAAATGTATTTGGAAGGAAACATTTCAGCAAGTTGAAGATATGAGATGTAAACATTCTCAATTTGGAAATGCATCTACTACACATGAACGTACTCCAGCGTCCACATATTATTTTAAAAGAAGGACCTTCATCCCGCCGTATCAGTCTCACCCATGCTTTCCTCAGTTCTTGTCGTGTCGAGAAATCGTGAAAACTGAGGCGAGGATGTCGTTGTTTAGAATTAGAGCAGCCGGATCGCTGCAGTAACACCGGCGAGAGGATTCAGACATTAGTTTGACTGAGTTGCGATGGGACCGGAAGTAGCGATACACTGCTTCACTTACCGGATATAGGAAGTGTGATAAAGGTCTATTGCAGTTTTCCTCTTTCAACAGGGTTCACCTGTGATTTATCAAACATTCATATGCTGGCATCATATCCTATCGTACGAATGATCGTATGTTGATAAATGTGGCGGCTGAAAACACTCATCATTTAAATATCACGCCCCTAAAAATTCACGGTTGAGAAGCCTCGCCCCTACAGTTTACGACACGGAGAAACGTAACCCGGCCAAGAAAAGGAAGTAATCTCATGAAAGAGAAATTGATCCAAAAACACCCGTTAACCTTGTTATTGCAAACAATTACATTAATTTATATGTATATTTAATAGCGGTAAATAAAACAAAACATCCATAGACCTATTGTAGTTCCCTCCACAACAAATCATTTAAGTTACGGTATTCAACAGAACAAGAATGAAAAAGAAGCTATAAAATTATATATTAAACTATAAAATAAAACATAAATTATATAGTCATAGTGGCATTCATTATAAACAACAAAAGTCAAGCCAAAATTATTTTTAAAGGCTGAAGTGAAACTGATGTGCTCACCTCTCTCATTTGGCAAGAATCCGAATATGTTTCTATATTTGCATGGAACATTTTGGTTACTAAATTATTATTCATTAAACAGCATCCTTCACATGCACAAAAATGTGTGTGGTTGGGCGCTGATTTACAGCGGATCATTTCATTTGAGCAGTGTAACTGTTATGTTTGTCTGATTGCGTTTTAATTTGATGATGAATGGCTGAAATGTCAAGTTATAAACGATAGACCTGATGTTGTGTGTGTGTGTGTGTGTGTGTGTGTGTGTGTGTGAGGCGCCTGCGCGATCACTGGATTTAATAAAGATATTATAAAAAACAAATACAATGTGTTAGAGTGTATGTATATATGTCGTGTAGTCCTATTTATTTTATTTACCTATATGCATCACGGCTCGATGCCTAGTCCTGTGTGCTAAAAAATAAATCTAAACCAAACTGGACCAAGGATAAAAAAAAAGCTAAGTGATAAAAATATGAAAGCGCTGTGTTCATTCAATTTTATTTTTTACAACACACGCTTGTTTCACGTCATATTTTCAACAGGCTTATTTCGATCGCTAAAAATACACATCGGTACTTCCTCATCCTCAGTTAACATGAAATCATCCATTGTGTTTGAGTTCAGCAGATGACTTAAGGGACCTGTTTTGATCCCTTAATTTTTTTTAGGGCTAAATGATGACTAAGGACTTTGTTGCAATTCATAACAGATCTTAAGGGAACACTTAAGCAATTAAGGGAAATACTTAGTGACAGCCTTAAGGTTTTTTTTTTGCAACCCATGTTTCACTAAGGGTACCCTTAACCTCATAACTAAGGGTTTTCTTAAGGGCTTTCATGCAACCGGGCCCAGACTAGCACTCCTCAAATTCATCTGAAAGATCCACATTTACTGCCTGAGAAATGTCTTCTTTTTAATCAATAATTACAATTAGAATAATAAGACACTATATAGAGCTGTTAAATCACTAACAACAAAATTCATCTTTACACTGCAGAGGTGGAACAGAAGTTGCATCTGAATTGGTACAATTACCAATGCATAAATAATGTTGAGAATAATGTTTTAAAAAGAAAATTGTTTATAACATTTGTTTAAAAAAAAAAAAAAAATCAATATCACGTTTGCAATTGTGCTCATATTTGTGAAAACAGACCTCTTTCTTATGATATTGCTTAATTATATCATGTTATATTATAAATAAAGATGTTATACAAGTACTTTTTTGCAATCAGATCTTGAATTTTGGTGACATTTTTATTAATTTTGGTGACATTTTTGACACAATCCCTTGTTGATTTCTGACCCGGCACAACAGTAACAAAATAAATGAAATTAGAAATAAGCTACTGATGGCATTTGAAGCAGTAAGTTTTACATCCAATCAAATTAATGATGTTAACAAAGAAATCAGACAATGCAACAGCAATTTAGTGATATCCCCGCAGGTGTGGTCTTGACCGGTCTTGAAATAAAATCCTGAGTCCTTTGAGACCAAGACAAGACCGAGACCTTCAAAAACTGGTCTTAAGGCCGGTCTCGAGTACTACAACACTAGCTGCATGTAAGTTCATGCTAACTCAAAAAAACTGATCGTAGAAACGTTCATGTCCATATTGATAAATGCCAAGTTTTGTGTGGAAATGGCCGTACGAACCGTTTTCTGTCGTACGTTCATTTCATAAATGAGGCCCAATGTGTGCCATTTCATCAGATTTGTAAGGTAAATCATTTCTTACAACCTACACCAACACAGGAGAATACGTCAATATCTCTGAAATATGTGAACTGTTCATCACGATTTCAAAATAAAAGTTTAATCTCTGAGTTGAGTTTGCATGTTTTGATGTGGCTGTAGCATTTCTGCCATCAAGAAGTTGCCAAATATTAAAAATTAAGTGAACATTTGAATTAAATGTCGTTTGGCCAATATTAAATACAGATTTGATCTGATGTAAAGTGGGACAACAACAATCATCAGGCCGTTGGCGCCCTCTGCAGGCATTTGTTATAATACATAATATAATTGTTTATACACTGTATATTATATTATGTATTTTAAAAGTGTTGTTATATCAAACCATATGATTACTTGCTTTTGATCCAGATATTATTGCCCCATTGTTATTATATTTGTATTTTAAGTCATGTTAAAGGCCATTGTTTGCTTAGGTCTATTTTTATTATCACAAAAATTATCCGATTACTTGATTGTGAAAATAATCGACCGATTACTTGATCACCAAAATAATCGTTAGTGACAGCCCTAAATGTAATAACAGATTAATTCCCCTATTCCATTTTGTTACTTTATGAATAAATGAAATTATAAAATTCAGAGACTCAGTTTCATGTGAGAGTCACATATGATCTTACCACAGTTTCTCCAGTTTACAGTGAGGATTCTCCAGTACAGCAGAGACTGTCTTCACTCCAGAGTCTCCTAGATTATTCTCAGACAGATCCAGATCTCTCAGGTGTGAGGAGGGGTTTGATCTCAGAGCTGAAGCCAGAGCAGCACAACCTTCATCTGTGACACCACACTTACTCAACCTGTAGAGAACAATGACACACTCTTTACTCTCTCAGATCAACAGAGACTTCATTATCAAAGAGAAACCAATAACATAAACTCAAATCACCATGTTAGATGATCTTGGTCTGTGTCACAGAGCACAAAACATTATCATAACACACCTGCAGTCAAATTCAAGCAGGAATAATACATATATTTACATGTATGATCATAATTTGTGCAATATCTCTTTTTTAAACAATTAATTAAATATGTCAGTGAGTTTTACTGTTACTCTAAGAGATTATATAAAAACTGATATAACAAATTAAAACTGAATATCACATAAAAATCTAGAAAAATTGTAACAGGAGAGGTTAATGTAATGAACATTAAAGAGTCATGAAACCCCCCTCTTTCAGCTCAAGTCTACCTCACAATCATCTTAAATGTGTGTGATCAGATAGAGATAAAAAGAGCAGGAAAATCTGGCCACGCCCTCATTATTTAAAAAATATATATTTATTTTATCACATTTAAAGATATTTCACATATTGTAATAATAAAAAGAAAAACAGTAATATTGTGAAATATTGTTACAAATTTTACAAAAAGTTTTCTATTTTAATATATTATAAAGTGTAATTTATTCCTGTGATCAAAGCAGAATTTCAGCATCATTACTCCAGTTTTCAGTGTCACATGATCTTTCAGAAATCATTAAAATTCGATTTGATGCTCAAGAAACATTTCTGATTATTATCAATGTTGAAAACAGTTGTGCTGCTTCATATTATTCTGGAAATGGTGATACATTTTATTTTTCAGTATTCTTTGAAAAAGAGAAAGTTCAATGAACAGCATTTACAGTATGTGCATTTAACAAATATATTACATTTATTAAATAGAAATTTTGTAACATTTTAAATGTCTTCACTCTTCTCACTTTTTAATCACTTTAATGTATGATGAATTATAGTATCAATTTCTCTTTTTTAAATCTTTCCACAAATGTTTGAATGGTATCATTGTTTCCACAAAAATGTTTGGCAGCAAAAACTGCTTTTTAACATTGATAATAATAAATAGTGAATGTTTCTTGAGCAGCAAATCAGCATTTCTGAAGGATCATGTGACACTGAAACTTCTCTTTGTAAACAACAACATAATTATAAACGATTCTAATGACGAATGTTGCGTTCCCAAATGCAAATTAAAGCGTCACAAACGCAGCAGCATTTACAGTGAATCGACACTGAAAACACAGTACTGTTACAGCAAACATGCAGCGCGTCAGACTACAGCCTATATTTATGTAATTACATCACAACCGTTGTTAATTTTATGACAGCACTATGTAATCTCAAATTCTCACCAACATTCATAAAAAGAGTTTCCGGTGAGTAACAAGTTTCAGCGCTGATTCTACTCGCATTTGGTGCTTTGAACCATTTGAACTCTTTTAGGACTGTTGTCGCGTTTAAAAACGCATGGAAAACGCGTCCGCGCCGCTTTCTCCTTTCCAAAGCGCTCCGGTGGCGTCTGCTGTTACTAAGCAACTATGAGCTGCACTCTCCATGACGACGCGGTACTTTCAGCAAAGGATATACGGATTTCCAGCACTGAAAATCACTTGCAGTAGCTCTGCTGCTAGATTTATTTAAAAATGTGTATCCGTGTACAGCTCTGATCAGATATTCCTCCATCTTGGCTGATCTTTGTCCTGCAGATGGCGCCGCACAGCGCTCTCTGGACCATTCCGTCCCTGACGTATTTGGGGCCATTTACATATCGCGTCTAAAAACGCGTGGAAAGCGCGGCCGCACCGCTTTCTCCTTCTTTCCAAAGCGCTTCCGCTCTCATGGCGTCTGTCGTTGCTATCCAACCATGAACTGCGCTCTAGTAAGTTACAGCAAAGGATAAATTGATTTCTAGCCCTTGCATTAGCTTTACTACTAGATATATTTATGGAGATGAGAAATAAAAACCACCCTGTACAGCTATGATCAGCTGTTCGGCTGAGCTTTCGATGTTAACTGCTTAAGGCATTGCGCAATTTGAACCATCAAGCAATTTGAATCATTTCATGCCGACTTTAAATGTTGATCGTATCTCCTTACTGAGGAGCAGCTCATGTGTTCAATCATTTACAGATCAATCACTCAATCACCTCAACTCAACAAACACTTGAACATAGAAAAATATGATTTCTACAGTTCATTTAGGCCTGGGACACACTAGATGATTCAGTCGGACCGCGAGACCACACACCTGTTGACTGTAGGAACGATTTCTCAGCGAGACGAGATCTCACAGAGACTCACGAGATCAAACGAGACTTGAGAAGAAAAACAAATGGAGGACAATCGACGCTGTCAGCTGACTCTCCTGCCACGTGTTGTTTTAATGAATGTAATTAGGACTTTCATGATTCCTCGTTTAATTTGAGTACTTGATTTAAAAAAATCCTCAATAGACCCTTTTCACATTTTCGTGTTTCTCAGAAGCAGAAGTCGTCATAGTTGGGTAAACTTTTATAGCGGTGAATGAGAGACTACATTAAATATATTTTTTGTTTTTATTTGCGCAAATAGCAAAAGAAAAACTTTTACAAACTTCAAAAAGAGGGAAAAAATTGAGAGCGATTGATAACAGCAGTCAGAAGAGAGAAAGATGTCATTTTTAAAACCATATATTGTGAGCACTGTAGATTCCCCTTAAAACTCAAAGGAATTAAGTCTTCTGATTTAAATGGAATAAGTCATATCAAGTTTGCAAATGAATTAAATCTTGGTTTATTACATATGAAAATTAAATGGTGAAATATTACCTCTACATGAAGGTCAGTAAAAGGTTTCTCTAGCTTCTTGATGACAACAAACACTCTTACAACCGATTTTATAAAACTTGTATTAAATTAAACATTTTCTAAAACAAATCACAAAGTTATCTCTCGTTTAACAAAACTGATTTAAAATAACTCCAGTCTTCTTCATCTACACCCTCTACATGCTGCTCCATCAACTCCTGACAGTCCCCATAGGTTTCCTCTGGCCACTTCTTCATATCATCTACCCACGTTAACAATGACGATGGATGGGACAATATGAGACCATCTGATCGTCGTATAAAGTTTTCTCCGTGCTCCCAATTTAAAACATTTACGGCATTAACGTTATTTGTCATTTTGCTAAAGTTATAGCTAGCTATCAACAATCTTCTAACCAACCATCCACTGGGTGTCTGACTCTAGGCGTCTGACGTCGACGGTTCCAGACTCTTTGACGATGATGCTGTGGAGATCACATAAGTAGCTTCAGCTTCGTGTTTTTATTTCTGGAAAATAGTTTAAATATTTCGGCATAATGTGAATAACATTAGGTGAAAATAACTTACAACTCTCCAGCTGATCTGCCACATCCCGTAGCAAACTAGACAACGAATTACAACTTGCGCCATTTTCTTTGAATTTTTTTTTTTTTTTTTTTAATAGAACTTCAAACAAAACAAAGTCAATGTACAGTCAAAACTACAATACATATACACATAGAGAAAACAGACAGCCGGGGGGAGGCTGTAAAATTATATAAATATATTAAAGGATTCACAGATAGAAACAGTTTTAATTGCTTTCTTATTATGTGAATGAAGAATAGTCTTGATATATATTTGCATTTCTTTTTCAAGAACCAAAAACAAAGGATGAGTTTTACTGTACTTACATTTATGTATGTGAAATTTAGCATAAATTAAAATTAAATTCATAATATAGTATTCTTTTCTTTTATTTGGGGGGATATTAGTAAAACCAAATATAACATTTTCTAAACACAACGAAAAGGTGGAGTCAATGTTGTCAATAATAAATCTAGACAAATCTTTCCAAAATTTTCTTACATGAGCGCAATGCCAAAACAAATGAAACAAAGTTTCAGCCAGTGTATTGCAAAAAGAAGAGTTTAAATCATCATTTTTAAATTTCACAAGAAAGTTATTTACTGGGTAGTATCTTAAAAGTTATTTCCTTAATTTTATTTACCAATAAGTATTTGTTTGGTAAAGTCCAGATGGCTTTCCATAACAAACCTCCCACCAGTCTATTCCAATAAACAATACAGATGGGCCTAGTGACAATATCTTTTTGAAGAAGAGAACGAATAGTTTTATTAACATTTTAGACTCCGGGGGCAAAACAAAGTTTCCCAACTGCAGTATCAAATAAATTAAATGAAGAAGAGGGAGCAACACTGGTTTGGGTATTAGCTCTGAATAATGCCAGGACCCCTGTGGGAATTGCATCCATGACAATAGAGAATTCCCTTGGTGTCACTGGAATTCTATGAAAATCTAGAAATTCAGAGTAAGTGAATAATAAGCCTTCTTGATTCAATAATTGATCCACTCGTATTATGCCTGCTAAGAACCATCTTTCAAAAAAATAAGGATTTATTTTTAAATAATATATTGTAATTGTTCCAAATTAAATATCTATGGGGTGGAAAGTTATGCTTATATAACAGGGACCAAGCGCAACATTTGTTTGTGAAAGCAAGATAAGATCAGAGGGACTTTATCAATTTTGTAGTTGCAAATCAAGAGAAATTCAAGACCACCTACTTTGGAGAAAACAAAACTGGGTATAAAATTCCAAAGACAATTTGGATTTAGAATAAAATGTCTAATCCAATTAATTTTAAAATTATTATTTAGAGTACTGAAATCAAGGAAGTTCAATCCACCTGATTCATAAGTATTCAATATTATAGATTTCCTAATATAATGTGTTTTGTTACTGTAATGATGGGTCGGCAGAGCGGGGATCCATTTGCAAGCTTTATTAAATAAGAGCGTGGTCGTACAGGCAGGGTTAGACAGGAGCAAACAGGAACAGCAAGGGAAATATGTCTTTTCTTTAGGAAGCCAGTTTGTGCCTCATCTATAAGAGGATCCATGACTGACTTGATTCTGTTGGCAAAGATCTTATAATCATTGTTTAATAGAGAAATTGGTCTCCAGTTATCTAACAGCAATGCGTCTTTTTTTGGTTTTGGAATCAAAGTTATAAATCCTTGAGTTAAAGTAGGTGGAAGACATTGATTTTCTGTACTCTCTATATAAACCTCTGTAAGAAAGGGGGCAATAAGATCAGAAAAGGTTTTATAAAAGTCGGCCGTGAGGCCATCGACCCCAGGAGATTTATTAACCTTAATATGTGCGACAGCATTTAAGACTTCCTCAACAGTAATCAAACTATCACAGAGCTCTTTTTGATTGACACCCTCTCATTAGCATGTTGTGCCAAGGAAAAATAAATATGAAGCTGCATTCAAAATGAATAAACGGTTAAAAGGAAAAAAGAAAAAAAAAAAGTCAACTTTCAGTTTAGTGTTTCCTTTAACATTTTTTTTTTTATTTCCCCCAACATTCGTTTTATTTCTTTATTTATTTATATCCTCACACACTCAATTATTTATGCAGGAATATCTGGATTTATGTATTTATTAGCACATTTATTTATTTATTTATATATGTATCATTTTGTGGATTTATTAATGGACTTATTTATTTGCATATTTATATATTTATTGTTTTTGCAGGTTTGGTCCTCCATACTGCAGGTGTGTGATGTGACGATGTGTGAATCCTCATGTTCTGTTGTTTATGCGGCTATTTGCGCATGTAAAGCTAAACCCCTGGAAAAAAACATTATTTTATGGTATTTTTAATGGGTCACAAACACCCTTCTATTCTAATTTAATTTTAATTTGACATTCTAATCTTAACGGTTTATGATCGACTAATGAGCTTCAGTTGTTATCAGGAAAATAATCTAAATGATCAAAATGCTCTCATTACAATTCTCCACCAGATTTACAATGCTGCATGCAAGTTCAGGACAACTCAAAAAAACTGATCGTAGACCGCTCACGTCCATATTAATAAATGGCAAGTTTTGTGTGGAAACGGCCGTACGCACCGTTTTCTGTTGTATGTTCGTTTCATAAATGAGGCCCAATGTGTGCCATTTCATCAGATTTGTAAGGTAAATCATTTATTAACCTACACCAACACAGGAGAATACGTCAATATCTCTGAAATATGTGAACTGTTCATCACGATTTCAAAATAAAAGTTTAATCTCTGAGTTGAGTTTGCATGTTTTGATGTCCACATATTCTTGTTCAAGAAATTACAGTGGCTGCAGGATTTCTGTCATAAAGAAGTTGCCAAATATCAAACATTAAGTGAACATTTGAATTAAATGTCGTTTGGCCAATATTAAATAGAGATTTGATCTAATGTAAAGTGGGACAACAACAATCATCAGGCCGTTGGCGCCCTCTGCAGGCATTTGTTATAATACATAATATAATTGTTTATACACTGTATATTATATTATGTATTTTAAAAGTGTTGTTATATCAAACAATATGATTACTTGCTTTTGATCCAGATATTATTGCCCCATTGTTATTATATTTGTATTTTAAGTCATGTTAAAGGCCATTTTTTGCTTAGGTCTATTTTTATTATCACAAAAAATATTCAATTACTTGACTGTCAAAATAATCGACCGATTACTTTATCACTGAAATAATTGTTAGTGACAGCCCTAAATGTAATAACAGTTTAATTCCCCTATTCCATTTTGTTACTTCATGAATAAATGAAATTATAAAATTCAGTGACTCAGTTTCATGTGAGAGTCACAAATGATCTTACCACAGTTTCTCCAGTTTACAGTGAGGATTCTCCAGTACAGCAGAGACTATCTTCACTCCAGAGTCTCCTAGATTATTCTCAGACAAATTCAGATCTCTCAGGTGTGAGGAGGGGTTTGATCTCAGAGCTGAAGCCAGAGCAGCACAACCTTCATCTGTGACACCACAATCATTCAACCTGTAGAGAACAATGACACACTCTTCACTCTCTCAGATCAACAGAGACTTCATTATCAAAGAGAAACCAATAACATAAACTCAAATCACCATGTTAGATGATCTTGGTCTGTGTCACAGAGAAAAAAACATTATCATAACACACCTGCAGTCAAATTCAAGCAGGAATAATACATATATTTACATGTATGATCATAATTTGTGCACTACCTCTTTTTTTAAACAATTAATTAAATATGTCACTGAGTTTTACTGTTACTCTAAGAGATTATATAAAAACTGATATAACAAATTAAAACTGAATATCATATAAAAATCAGGAAAAATTGTAACAGGAGAGGTTAATGTAATGAACATTAAAGAGTCATGAAACTTCCCTCTTTCTAGGGCTGGACCAGAATATTCGTTTGGTAGGTTGGTATTCGATTTTCAATTTTGGGATTTGAATATTTGTGGGGGTTTTTTGTTGTTTGTTTTTTTTGCACTTCTGGCATCGCCCTCGTGAAAGGGTTCTCATTCGCGCTTGAATGTTTACACTATAAAATCTAGTGAAATACAGTACTCTTTTTTAAAATTATCTTACATAGCCTAGCCGTTTTTAATATGATGGAGAGTTTAAGGAACCCAACCTTGTTATACTTAATAAATATATTTGCTTCTTAGCCTACTAATGTGTTCCCCGCAACTGGAGTATTCTCTGTCTGAAGCGCACAACTGCATGAACTCGTATTTTGGGTTAAGCTGCGCTGCTTTGACATAGAAACAAAATGTAATAGCCTTTTTACCCATTATTATCTACTGCGAAATATAGGAGCTTGTTAAAACTAAAAAGATTTTACTGGGACGGCGTGTTCAATATTTATTACCGTTCGTTCATTTATTTTTCGTTCGTCTTTTATTTAAATAGCCTACCCTTTACTGTGTCAGTAATTACTGTGCTGCTTCTGATTTGGGAGCGATTTGTTTGTCAGAAAAATGTTAGGCTACCTTTTTAAAAGTATTGCTCTTAACAGAACTGTGTTTTATATCACTAGTGCAGTCAGTGTCCGTTCTCGAAGTATAAAAGCCCTGCCCGCGTGAGGTTGGTAAATTCTCACCAACATTCATAAAAAAAGTTACCAGTGAGTAACAAGTTTCAGCGCTGATTCTACTCGTATTTGGTGCTTTGAACCATTTGAACCCTTTTAGGACTGTTGTCGCGTCTAAAAACGCATGGAAAACGCGTCCGCGCCACTTTCTCCTTTCCAAAGCGCTCCGGTGGCGTCTGCTGTTACTAAGCAACCATGAGCTGCGCTCTCCATGACAACGCGGTAGTTTCAGCAAAGGATATACGGATTTCCAGCACTGAAAATCACTTGCAGTAGCTCTGCTACTAGATTTATTTAAAATGTGTATCCGTGTACAGCTCTGATCAGATATTCCTCCATCTTGGCTGATCTTTGTCCTGCAGATGGCGCCACGCGAGAAAAAAACTCCAATGATCAGTCATTGGGTCTGTCAGACTACTATTTTCAACAGTGTCAGCCAATGGCTCTTTTACAACGATCAGCCAATGGAGGCATAGAGACCGCCTTCTTGATTGACAGCCTCTCATTAGCATGTTGTGCCAAGGAAAAATAAATATGAAGCTACATTCAATAATAAATAAACGGTTAAAAGGAAAAAAAGTCAACTTTGAGTTTAGTGTTTCCTTTAACATTTTTTTTTTTTTTTTTATTTCCCCTAACATTTGTTTTATTTATTTACTTATTTATATCCTCACACATTCAATTATTTATGTAATTATTTATGCAGGAATATGAGGATTTATGTATTAATTTGCACATTTATTTATTTATTTATTTATGCATCATTTTGTGGATTTATTTATTTATGGACTTATTTGTGTATTTATATATTTATTGTTTTTGCAGGTTTGGTCCTCCATACTGCAGGTGTGTGATGTGACGATGTGTGAATCCTCATGTTCTGTTGTTTATGCGGCTATTTGCGCATGTAAAGCTAAACCCCTGGAAAAAAAAACATTATTTTATGGTATTTTTAATGGGTCACAAACACCCATCTATTCTAATTTCATTTTAATTTGACATTCTAATCTTAACGGTTTATGATCGACTAATGAGCTTCAGTTGTTATCAGGAAAATAATCTAAATTATCAAAATGCTCTCATTACAATTCTCCACCAGATTTACAATGCTGCATGTAAGTTCAGGATAACTCAAAAAATTTGATCGTAGACCGCTCACGTCCATATTGATAAATGGCAAGTTACGCGTGGAAACGGCCGTATGCACCGTTTTCTGTCGTACGTTCATTTCATAAATGAGGCACAATGTGAGAAACCATGGATGGATAATGAAGTCAAACAGCTGATCAGGGCAAGGGACACAGCCTTTAAATCAGGAGATATCTCTGCTTACAAAGTTGCCCGAGCTAGCCTTAAGAGTGGCATCAGGTCTGCAAAATTAAAGTATAAACAGTGGATTGAAGAGGATTTCAGCAATAACTCTAATCCACGGTGAATGTGGCAAGGCATTCGGGCAATCACCGATTATAATAAGAAGAATGACATACAACATTTATCATCAAATAATAATGCTTATCTTGCAGAGGAACTTAACAGCTTCTTTGCTCGGTTTGAAAAGGACAATAATCAATTTCCAGTTCACTTCAAACTGACAGGAAATTCACACCCCCTTGTTCTCCATACACAGGAGGTACGTCAAGCGCTTAACAACATCAACACAAGGAAAGCAGCTGGTCCTGATGGTGTACATGGACGTGTGTTACAGGCCTGCGCCTACCAACTGCCAGAAGTGTTTACAAACATTTTCAACCTCTCCCCCTCCTTATGTAAATTTCCTATGTGCCTAAAAACCACGACCATTGTGCCTGTTTAAAAAAAAACATGGTAACATGCCTCAACGATTATCGACCGATTGCTCTCACTCCTGTTATTGCAAAATGTTTTGAAAGGCTAGTAATCACTCACATCAAAGACTCTGTACCAGATGATCTAGATAAACATCAATTTGCCTATCGGGCAAATAGATCGACTGAGGATGCCATCTGTACAGCCATGCATGCTGCCCTTTCACATCTGGAAAAGTCCAACACTTATGTCAGGATGCTCTTTGTTGATTACAGTTCGGCATTTAACACCATCGTACCAAGTCAACTGATCAACAAACTCCATGTATTAGGACTAACCCCTTCCATATGTAGCTGGTTACTGGATTTTCTTACCAACCGCCCTCAGTCAGTGCGGTTGGACAAGCATACATCCTCTACCTTAACTTTGAGCACTGGTGTGCCACAAGGATGTGTGCTGATCCCCCTTCTTTATGCACTTTTCACCCATGACTGTCAAGCTATCCACGAATCGAACATTCTAGTTAAATTTGCAGATGATACGACTGTCATTGGGCTTATATCAAACAATAATGAATTTGCATATAGGGAGGAGGTTCAGAACCTGACAGCGTGGTGTGACATCAACAACCTGGTCTTAAACATCAAAAAGACCAAAGAAATTATTGTGGATTTTAGGACCACTAAAAAGATCACCCACAGTCCTGTGAATATTAAAGATGACATTGTAGAGAGAACCACCAGCCACAAGTTTCTGGGAGTTACCATTACAGAGGATCTCTCCTGGGGTGACAATACCGCATGTTTGATAGGCAAAGCACAACAACGCCTTTACTTTATGAGAAAGCTAAGGAGAGCTAACCTTCCTCAGAAGCTGTTAGTCAACTTCTACAGATGTACCACAGAGAGCATCTTGACTAACTGTATGACAGCCTGGTATGGCAGCTGTACTAAAGCTGCCAAAAAAGCCCTGCAGCAGGTTGTGAAAACAGCACAGGATATTGTTGGCACTGATTTACCATCTCTTGAACATCTTTATAAAACTCACTGTTTAAAAAGGGCCAATAATATAGATAAGGATATCACTCATCCCTGTCACAATTTGTTTCAGCTCCTCCCATATGGAAGACGCTTTCAATCAATCCGTGTACGCACGAACAGACTGAAAAACAGTTTTTTCCCCTCAGCAATAACTTTGTTGAACTCTATCTCCCAGACCAAGTACAATAAGTTACTGCTCAATAAGTTCAACAAGAACATTTATGCTGCTATATTTTAAATTACTGTCTTAGTTAATGGCTTATTTTTTATAGCATTATCTATTGTATGATATCACTTATTTAATTATTTATTAATAACTATGTCATGTTTTTAACTATTGTAATTAGATGTTGTTAGTCATTTGTATTGTCTTCTTATTGCACTTTGAGGTTGGCACAACATAAATTTCGTTGTGTTACACAATGACAATAAAGTACTTGACTTGATGTAAAGTGGGACAACAACAATCATCAGGCCGTTGGCGCCCTCTACAGGCGTTTGTTATAATACATAATATAATTGTTTATACAATGTATATTATACTATGTATTTTAAAAGTGTTGTTTTATAAAACCATATGGTTACTTGCTTTTGATCCAGATATTATTGGCCCATTGTTATTATATTTGTATTTTAAGTCATGTTAAAGGCCATTGTTTGCTTAGGCCTATTTTTATTATCACAAAAAATATCTGATTACTTGATTAATTGTGAAAATAATCAACCGATTACTTGATCACCAAAATAATCGTTAGTGACAGCCCTAAATGTAATAACAGTTTAATTCCCCTATTCCATTTTGTTACTTTATGAATAAATGAAATTATAAAATTCAGTGACTCAGTTTCATGTGAGAGTCACGTATGATCTTACCACAGTTTCTCCAGTTTACAGTGAGGATTCTCCAGTACAGCAGAGACTATCTTCACTCCAGAGTCTCCTAGATTATTCACAGACAGACTCAGTTCTCTCAGGTGTGAGGAGGGGTTTGATCTCAGAGCTGAAGCCAGAACAGCACAACCTTCATCTGTGACACCACACTTAATCAACCTGTAGAGAACAATGACACACTCTTCACTCTCTCAGATCAACAGAGACTTCATTATCAAAGAGAAACCAATAACATAAACTCAAATCACCATGTTAGATGATCTTGGTCTGTGTAACAGAGAAAAAAACATTATCATAACACACCTGCAGTCAAATTCAAGCAGAAATAATACATATATTTACATGTATGATCATAATTTGTGCAATATCTCTTTTTTAAACAATTAATTAAATATGTCAGTGAGTTTTACTGTTACTCTAAGAGATTATATAAAAACTGATATAACAAATTAAAACTGAAAATCACATAAAAATTTAGAAAAATTGTAACAGGAGAGGTTAATGTAATGAACATTAAAGAGTCATGAAAACCCCCCTCTTTCAGCTCAAGTCTACCTCACAATCATCTTAAATGTGTGTGATCAGATAGAGATAAAAAGAGCAGGAAAATTTGGCCACGCCCCCAGAACTTCTTATTTTTAAATATATATTTTATCACATTAAAAGATATATCTTATATTGTAATAATACATACTATTGTCCTGCAGCATTTAATAATCATGATAACAATTAATATATTATATAATATAATAAATTAATAGAATTGTTATTATTAAAGTACCTGCCAAAAGTCTGGAAACAATTCTTAATTATTTTGAAATAAATCTCTTTTGCTCACCAAGGCTGCATTTATTTTATCAAAAATACAGAAAAACAGTAATATTGTGAAATATTGTTACAAATTAAAAAAAAGTTTCCGGTGAGTAACAAGTTTCAGCGCTGATTCTACTCGCATTTGGTGCTTTGAACCATTTGAACTCTTTTAGGACTGTTGTCGCGTCTAAAAACGCATGGAAAACGCGTCCGCGCCGCTTTCTCCTTTCCAAAGCGCTCCGGTGATGTCTGCTGTTACTAAGCAACCATGAGCTGCGCTCTTCAGCAAAGGATATACGGATTTCCAGCACTGAAAATCACTTGCAGTAGCTCTGCTACTAGATTTATTTAAAAATGTGTATCCGTGTACAGCTCTGATCAGATGTTCCTCCATCTTGGCTGATATTTGTCCTGCAGATGGCGCCACGCAGCGCTCTGTGGACCATTCCGTCCCTGACGTATTAGAAAACATAACTGACTGACTCTCCTCACATGGCGGACGGAAAATTAAGTTGACTAATCAAGCAACATTATGATAGAAGTACTGGTTTGTAAAACGCTATAAAATATTTTAAATAAATCTAATTCCTCTTCACTCCCTATCTATGATACAGTTAAGCATCATCACACACCGAGTACGTTTTCCCAAATAGCACGTTTGCAAATGTGAAATTGCATGTTATACAATTCAATGAACATGTAGTTAATATAAGTGATTTACATTTTTGATGCAATATTGTCTGTTTATGGCCAACGAAAACAGTTCCAAAGATCATACCAGAACCTTTGCCCATCTCCGATTAACACACAGCTTTGTTTAGACTGATTCAATGATTCAATTACCCATTTAAGACGTTCCCTGTGTCCTATTGTACATACTATCCACCCTATCTGCCCTAAATAGTATTGAAAATGACTAATGTTACATACTATTTAGGATGGATAGTATATGTACATTGAGACGCAGGCATTCAGTTTGATTCTTAAATGAATCAGCCGTTTGAATGATTCAGCTGAATGAATGACTCAATGACTCACCCATAAAGACAATCACTTGCCGCCACCTACTGGCAGTTTAATTTCATATTTATAAGTATTCTAAATATACATTATTTCATTTATACAGTGGCAGGAAAAAGTATGCCTATGTTAACCCATTGGAATGAACTTGTCATAAAATGTAATCTGATCCTCATTTAATTCATGCCTAAACACTTTGAGATTTCTTTGTATCCATTAAAGAAGAATGGACAAAAATCCCTCCTGAACGTTTTGCAGATCTGATCATTGTGTTTGTATTGTGACGAATTAGAGCACATTTTATGACAAATTACTGCAGAAAACAGTTTATTCAAGGGGTTCGGATACTTTTTTCTTGCCACTGTGTGTGTGTGTGTGTGTGTGTGTGTGTGTATATATATATATATATATATAAGGTCTGTGTAAATACATCTGAATGCCACTTCTGATGCAGAATCTGTTTCCTCTGCAATGGAAAAAAAAGATTTTGTTTGATACCGATTTCATTTGATGTGTAAAGCCTTATAGTGACTTATTATCCGATTTTATGTATTGATAAAGAATATGACGTGAAAGATGAGAGCCTGCATTTAATAAGGTTAGGAAAATATTGCCTTTATAAATGTTATAAAAAGCCATGATAATCAATTTAAGGGGCCATATACAAATATGCTGATTTAAGTAACAGAAAACTGACGGGAAAATTGGAACAAAAAATATAAACTTTACTAGATACGATGTTAGTTATTGTGTCATCAGTAATTGAAAAGGGCACAGATTTTATCATAGAGTGAGTTGCCAGCTGAGGAGAGTCAGTCGTCCGCCATGTGAGGAAAGTGAGTCGCCTGCTGCGTGAGGAGAGTGCGGATACAGATCCACCGCTGGCCTATCAGTGGGAAACGCAGTAGCCACTGGCAATAGTACAGTGACTTCCCGCGACAAATCATTAGTCTTATTTTGGACCTTCCGGCCCGCCATAAGTGTAGACATTATGTAAATAAGAGATTTATTGAGCAGTGTGGACAGCTTCATGGATTATAATGGAACTTCATGAGATTGAATCATCGTGATGAACTAAGATGAGTGACAGCTTTTTAGTGATTATAAAGGGAACGCTCTAGACTTTCTAGACTATATATAATACATTCAGAATTTGAGAAGATCTTTTGTTTTTCATGCTTAAGTGACATGTGACATGTATTTGAGCAATACTTATTGTCATTTATGTGTGATTTTTTGCCTTATTATTTTGTGTCATTTGATTGGGTGGAGCAGCCGTCAGTCTGAGTGGGTCAGTGCCACCCTGACCTTATGTAGCCTCACCACTGATGTGATGATGAGAGTGAAGATGAATGAATTCAGCTTCAGATATCAAACACATTAACTGTGATTCATCTGAAATCATTATATGTTCATTACAATCCCAAACACTCTGATTTGGTCTCACTAATGTATTAATGTTTATATTAAATTAAAATTAATATAGAAAAAAGTCTAAATATAAATGTTTATCATACATGCATTATAAATGCATATATTTGAAAATAAATTTCTCACACAAATGTCATAAAAACGGTTACGTAGATCACAAATCAGGTCAGAGAGGTGGAGGGTTTAAAAGCTGAAGTTTTTTTTTTTATTAAATCATTAATTTATAATGTTTAAGTTAGAAATGTTATAATGTTTTAACAGTGATGATTGTTCTCAGTGTTACTTACACAGCTGATCTAGTTTCTGTAACCACAGGCAGCAGCTTCTGAAGAACTTCATCTGCTGTGTTTACTGCGTCACTATTTGAATAAAAAACAATTATTAATGCTAATAATGATATCATAAGTAAATAATACATTACATTCCTCGCTAAATATCCTCGTAAATTTTTTTTTAATTAAACACTGCTTGTTGCTGTGTCAATGTTGCTGTGGCAGGTCTATTAGTCTTCATTTACACTACAACACTTAGTGCACAGATCTATTTTGACATCAGATCTTTCTGTCCCGTCCGTTGCTATGGTTATCACTATGTCAATCATTCTCCAGTTCCAGGATTCTCCCACATATTGATATTGGGATCTTCTCAAACAGAAGGCTGCATCCTAGTGAGGTTGTGTCTTTCCTAGTCCAGTCCTTCTGAGGCTTGTAGACTCGAGTCCTCCTCAGCATTAAACACTAGAATGAGACGCTCTAGTAAGTGAGCATGACTACGTCACACATGTTCCCGCCCCACGATCACGGCATGAAAATACCATTAAAACTTAATTTTGGAAACACACTTGTATTAAAAATCTTTATATTAACTGGCTTTTTTATTAATGCAGTGCAGTGAACGACAGCCGTCTGTGTCTCCCAGTGTCTTACATTATTGTCAGTTTAGTGTTCAGTGATTAATTTACACCAAAACAAAAGATAACATGTATGCCTTCATCTCTGAAAACATTATTTTTGTCTTACATTACATAATGTACTCAGATAAACTCAGTGCCGACTCGTTTTCCATCAGTTCTTCTTTGTGAATTGGAATGTGTGCAAAGGATTGTGGGAGATTGAAGGACATGAAGGATACGCTTGACGCATCCTTCAAAATGAGCTGAATTAAGGACATGAAACTAACTCTGCCTTCAAAGGATCCTTCAAATTGAGACGGTCTTCAGAGGCGCTTGATGACGTGACAGTTGAGATATACAGCCTTACTAGGACACAGCCTCCGTTTGAGAAACACCCGCAAATTATGTACAATATCCCAGAAATTAATCTGTGCCCCCTGATTTAAACACCTCTGATCTCTTTGTTTCTCTTTGTTCATAATGTTTTAGACTGTAATGATTGAACTCAGTGTTACTTACTGATCATTTCTGCTTCCAATTAATCTGCTCAGGTTAAACTCCTCCATTGTCTTCTCTGAGGTCAACAACACAAAAACTAAAGCTGACCACTGAGATGAGGAGAGTTTCACATTACGTAATCCTCCATATGTATGAGGTTGAGCTTCGTTCACTAGTGAAAGATCACCCAGTTCATTCAGACAGTGAAACAGATTGATGTATTTATCTGGAGAGGGATTCTCACTGATCTTCTCTTTAATATAGTCAGCTGTTTTCTCATTGTTGTGAGATCTGTTTCCTGTCTGTGTCTTTAGTTCTTGTAAGAGACTCTGATTAGACTCCACTGACAGACCCAGAAGGAAACGAAGGAAAAGGTCCAGATGCCCATTTTTACTGTCTAAAGCCTCATCCACAGCTTTCTGATGGAAGTCAGATAAAGTGAATGTGAAAAACATTGAGAGGTCAGAGAACATCTGTGAACAGTTCTTTATAAAGGAGAGATGCACATATAGAGCTGCTAGATGTTCCTGAATGCTCAGATGAACAAAGCAGAAGACTTTCCCCTGATACAAGCCCAACTTCTCTCTGAAGATCTGAGTGCACAATCCTGAGTACACTGATGCTTCTGTCACATCAATGCCACACTCTCTCAGGTCTTCCTCATAGAAGATCAGGTTTCCTTTCACAAGCTGCTGAAAAGCCACTTTCCCCAGTTTGAGGATCATGTCTTCATCTTTCACTTTCTTCTCATAGTCCTTCTCATGTTTGATGTTGGTCTGAATGATCAGGAAGTGTGTGTACATTTGAGTGAGAGTCTTGGGAATCTCTCCACTCTCTGCTTCACTCAACATCTTCTCTAGAACAGTGGCTGAGATCCAGCAGAACACTGGGATGTGACACATAATAAAGAGGCTCCTTGATGACTTCAGGTGTGAGATGATCCTGTCGGCCAGACTCTGATCTCTGATTCTCTTCCTGAAGTATTCCTCCTTCTGTGGGTCACTGAATCCTCGTACCTCTGTCACTCGATGGACACACTCAGAGGGGACGAGATCAACTGCTGCTGGTCTGGAGGTGATCCAGATGAGAGCAGAGGGAAGCAGATTCCCCACAATGAGGTTCGTCAGCAGCACGTCCACTGAGGCTGATTCAGTCACATCACACAACCTCACATCGCTCTGAAAATCCAGAGACAGACGACACTCATCCAGACCATCAAAGATGAAGGAAATTTTATACTTATCACTGGATATTTCCATTTCTTTTGTTTCAGGGAAGAAGACATGAAGAAGATCTGAAAGACTGAGTGTTTTGTCCTTCATCAAGTTGAGTTCTCTGAAAGGAAGTGGAAATATGAGCTGGACGTCCTGATTCTCTTTCCCTTCAGCCCAGTCCAGGATGAACTTCTGCACAGAGACTGTTTTTCCAATGCCAGCGACTCCCTTTGTCAGCACAGTTCTGATGGGTTTGTCTTGTCCAGGTAAAGGTCTAAAGATGTCACTGCATTTGATCGATGTGTCCTCTGTTTCTGCTCTCCTGGACTGTGTCTCAATCTGTCTCACCTCATGCTCATTACTGATCTCTCCACTTTCACTCTCTGTGATGTAGGGCTCTGTGTAGATCTCATTCAGGAGTGTTGGGTTTCCCTGCTTTGATATTCCCTCATACAAACACTCAAACTTCTTCCTCAGATTTGATCTCAATGTGTTGAGGACTTCAGCAGGTTTGGAGTCATGGCTGTAAGATTAAAATACCAGATTATTACACAAGTTAGAGAAGTAAATAGCCATAAAAATCACAAAATGGATTATTTGTTTGCTGTATTATGGGACACAGAACATCATTAGGTTTCTGAAATGTTTCAATGATTAATCATGTGTTTGAGTGATGTGTGATGTGATGCTGCACCTAAAATGAAACAACAACAATAAAAGTCCTACATTTTACCTGAAACCAGGATTCATGCTTTCATTAAAGTCTTGTGGTTGAATCACAGGCGTGAACACAGTTTTGTTTTTAACTGGTCTGGATTGAAGATTTGACCTTAAATCAGAATGAAGAGGGTAAAGAATCAGACACACTGATATTGATGTAATCGTGTCATTAACTGACTAACAGACCAACAGCTTTACAGTGTGTGAATGTATTAACAATACAATACATAGAGCTTTGCACAAGGACTCAATGATAATCATTAATAAACTTGCAGGATTTGAACTCATTACACTGCTGTATATTATTAACAATTTCATAAAAATCAAATACTATGACCAGAACTTTTATAGAAATGTTATACCTGAGATCAGGCCATGTGTCTCCACTCTTAAACATTGGTGGGTGATTCATAGATCCGTCACTCTTCACAGACACACAGCTGGACTCTGGGTTTGATCTCTTCTGCTGGACTGAACTGTAACAGAGAACAGATTCAGTTTAATCCTTTAGATTGCTGTGTTCACAGTGGTGTATAAAGTACCATACTTGAGTAAAAGTATAGATATCTTACCAGAAAATGACTTTGGTAGAAGTCAAATTCACTGTTTAGAATGTTACTTGAGTAAAAGTTTTAAAGTATGTGATATTTTTTGTACATAAGTACGAAAAGTATTTTTTTGATATTAAACGTACTTAAGTATTGAAAGTAAAAGTACAAGTAAATGTAAAATACAAAAGGAGCAAGAAATTATGACTTAGTATCTCATAATAATGAGAAACTTTCTTATAATAATGACTTAGTTTCTCATAATAACGAGAAACTTTCTCGTAATAATGACTTAGTTTCTCATAATAATGAGAAACTTCTACGCATGCGCAGAGCAGCAGAGCAGAAGGGCGTGGCACGCTAGCGACATCCGCTGGTCAAAGTCTCGTAAATGCGAGAACAGCAAACATGGCACGTTATGCAAAACAGTTGTTTTCGTTAAAGTAATCTACAAAGTGCAGTCTATCTATAGTATCATTAAATAACATCAGTTATTATAAATTATTAGTATATCTTCAATACTTTTCCATGCGCACGAGAAGGTGGAACACAAAGTGGTTTCCGTGGTAACGGTGGAAACTGTTGCATGAACGCTACGGCTTACAAAACTATCAGATTAACGAAGGAATATGACATGTATTCGTTAAGTTAAAGTAAAACGTCTTCATAAAATGTGTGGGTTTATGTGTTAACGTTAACACGTATTTCGCGGATGAGTCTAGGCTATTTGATGTGCAGGTTTGCCTAGACAAGGCGCTGGAAAGCTTTTCTAATATAAACCTGGTGCTAAAGCACTTGCCCAGTCATAAACCTTCATTCCAGTGATATTCCTACAGAAAACACCTTTTAAGATGTTTATGACTCATTAGAATGTATGCAAAAGACAGCTTTCCAGGTGAAGCGTTCTTTAACAGACTTGCATATGTAGGTGTGTGCTGTCTTATCATTCCTCTGTCTGTTTGAAATCCATGGATCACCACTCCGTTTCTGCTTGTTCATACACAAAAATACAAATGAATGTTACAAATGAATAAACGACTATATCCCGTCTCATATAGCCCAGATAGCACACATACATCTGCAAGATGTCTGTTAAAGATCACTTCATCTGGAAAGCATCTGCTGTTTACAAACATTTGATAGACATCTAGTAGATGTCAGTTTTACATACATTCTAAATCATAAACATCTTAAAGACATCTTCTAAATTTGACATTCTATTTGACATCTGACAGGAAATGTCCAATAGACGTATTCCAGATGAGCAAACATTCTAAAAAAATACATCTTCCAGACGTAAACACACACCTCAAATAGACGTCTCCAAGATGTACGTGTGCTATCAGGGAGGCTACTGATAATTTATCAATAATGATATTTATTTAATGATATTATAGATTACACTTTTGCAGAACGTGCCATGGTTGAGATATAAAACAAAGAGGAAGACTAAAAGACAAAGAACCACTTTGCCACCCAAAACTGTAGTTTCAGGATTGGCTGTGATACTCTGAAGGAGAGCCAATCTGAGTGACCCCAGCACTGCTCTCCTTTCATTAAAGACACAAAGACTAATGTGTTGTATTTCCTTTTAGTGTTAGTGTGTCTTAGAGCAGTCAGTAAAGTTTTGTGTGTGTTCACATGATGATGTTTGTTGGTTTTATGTTCACAAACTGAGGTCTCTGGTTCGGTCAGATTCCTACTAATGTGCCCAGAATATCAATCTGATCAATATTGTTACTGTTTATAAACAAAACAGTGATAATTTAATAAACTGACAGATAGTTATATGAGCACATCTATAAGCACATCTTTTATAGAAATGTTATTCTGAGTACCTGAGATCAGGCCGTTTGTCTTCACTCTTAAACACTGGTGGCTTCTCCATAGACCCATCACTCTTCACAGACACACAGCTGGACTCTGGGTTTGATCTCTTCTGCTGGACTGAACTGTAACAGAGAACAGATTCAGTTTAATCCTTTAGATGACTGTGTTTATTCATTATGAGAGGAACCATATTAATATAAACACACTCATTTTTTATCAAAAACACTTTGAGGAAACGTTATGATCTTTTTATTTAATATTTCATGTTAGTTTTAAAACAAAAACACAGGCAAAAATAATATTTTTTTTCTGTAAACTGTTATAAAAAATATTTAACAGTGTTTGTTGAAAGTACCTGCATCCTGGAGAACAATCTCCATCTCTGGATCCTTGTGAATCAGCCATGATGAAGCTGCAGGAGAAACTGATGAGTTTGATCTCCTCCACTGACTCTGAATGAACAAAACATTCAGATACAAAATTAAATGATTAAATTAAACAACCTTCATAATTTAGCTGAACATATCTCGAGTGTGGGAGAAAAAGGATCATGTGACTGTGTTAACTCAAGTTCAGTCATGTTCACACATATGATGTTAAACTTCTGAAGAATCACAGACATCACCAAACACAAAAGAAACCTTGAAGTGAAAGAAACACTTTATTAAAGATTTTATATCAAACAATCACTTAAAATGTCCTCCAGAGATTCATATTAATATGAGGAAGTCACCACACATGAACACTCACCTCGATCAAACTATTACAAGATACAGCTTCTCAAATCCTCCAGCTTTAACATCATAAAGATACACAGAAATTCCTGCTTAAACTTTGATGAACGTTTCTATTAATCATCTATGGTATTGGTATTTTACCTGCTTAAAATGGCGACAGGTGAACTCTAACGCACTTTCACTTCAGTTGCGTAGACTGTCAGTAGAGGTACATTTACTATACCATATAACTTTTGTTCAAAATTAACAAAATGTATATAATGTGTGAGTACATCATGAATCCATCTTCCAACCTGTGTTTTTGTCTTATCCTGAATCACTATGATACGCCTATAATAAGTGTATATATTCGGACTACATGATGTTAAGTCTATGTTAAATATATAATGTAATAATCTATAAGCCAAGACATATTTAATTTCACTCATTCACTTCACCTTGAAAACAAATATGATTCATGTGTCTCAGTGCACTGAAATATTTCATTAAAGTACTTACTATTTTGATGTTTGTTCTCCGTTAATATATCATGTTTTCTCCTTCATGGCACAGCTTGAAAAATACTTTCAGTTGAACTGAACTTTGTGTTCAGAAAGAGTATGTTCTCTAACAGGTTTTTCTGGATTTGACACATGACCGCGCATCACTAACAAACACACACACACACACACACACACACACACACACACACACACACACACACACACTCAAGCCAAGTAACGTGCATCAGCTAAACTTCACTGCGGACAAATCAGCATGATCAAAAACTTCCGTGATCCTATTTTTCCTTCAGATAACGAGAGTGAGCACAACGAAAGGGATTTTGAACGCAAAGAAAGGGATTTTATTTCACTATTTAAGATAGCCTGTCGGGCAGGGCGGTGGTTTTGGTAGCCTGCCTGGAAAACACATCAGCCCCGGGACGTCGAGCTAGTGATTCTGCGAGCCCTGAGCACTGTTGTAATGAATTAGATAACACTCCTAACCTACAACATCCACAAAACAAATGCACCAAAGTTTCATTTTGGGTACAAAATGGATAGTCCACCCCTTGACTGGGATCTAAATGGGCTACATGTTTATTAGTGGCTATAGCCCCATGTATTATTCTCCACTGGAGATCTCTTGTCCGTTTATCAATTGGCTGTTTGTACAAAGATCTCCAACAGCCTTTCACTGACTGATCTGGGCCAAAAAAAACCCCACCCAACTCAATGTTTTCATTTCTTCCAAAGATCTCATATGGAGTACCTTTACACACAGAATATAAGTCTGTTTCTTGTCCAGCTCTTCAAAAGAACACAGGTGTACACTGGAAAATAAACTATTCTCTAAACCAAGCCCCTCTTCCACCATTGGGGAAACGTCAAGAAATGGGAAAGTGTATTCACACCCATCCTCCCACTGACCAATCACATCACAATCAGCAAAATCCTTCAGTGACTGTGCCAATGACCCACAGACCTTTTGATGCCTTAAAATCTGCCATGCCTGTAGATCTGAATCATAAAAAGATGTTAAACCTCCAAAATCTACTTCAGTTTTTAACAGAAAAAAATGCTTGCTGTACCCCAGCCTTCTGTAGAAGCAGGTTTGCAGTTTCATGCCATCTCAACCCATTTCCATATTAAAATCACTGTGCAGTTTTCAATCTGAAAGTCACTATATGTGAAGATAAAAAAAAAAACAGGTTCTGTCCATTATAACCCACTATTTCCCCATTTCAAACCTCCAGGTAAACAAGGCATCTTTTCTTTTTCCCATATTCCCAGCTGTAAAGCCTCACTTTTAAGGTTTAAGGTTTAAGGTAAACTTTATTATCCCACATGGGGAAATTTGTCTTAGGCCATCACCCATGCTGCAGTCCGCTCACAATTAACACACAATAATCAACAAACAAACAATAAAAACGAACAATAACAACAGAAATAACACAATAATTAAAATAAAAAAAAAAAACAGCTCCATACTGCCATTATTTAACAGCTTTATAGACACAGGAATAAATGAGTTTTTATATCTGTTCAATCTGCAACGAGGAACTCCCAGAAGGCAACAGCTCATACTCTGTATACAAAACATGGGATGGATCATATATGCGATGCTAAAGGCTACTTATGTTAACAATTGAGATAATAAATACACACGTTTATGGAAAATACCAGAGACTGCTTGAGGAATGTAGACAATTTTATATGATTATAAATATATATTTATTTGGTTTAATGTTTTATCTGTCTCTTCCCTATGCCTTTGTTGATACCGGACAAATGCATACGCATATCTTTCACAGATTCACACACTCCGGTTAACTCGTATAACTCATAACTCCTGTTTTCCTCTCATGAGCGCCCTCTGTTGCTCTGGCTGAAAGAATAACTGTATAGAGAGACGGGAGAGATCGCTCAAACCTCCTCGGATTGCAATCATCGCATAATTTAGAGGAAAATTAATAGAAATGCTCAGAAAAGTGATTTATCAAAAAAGTATTTCATCAGTATATTTTGTAAATGTGAAAGCCTTTTGACTTAAATGCCTTAACGGAGTTGTTTTGTGCATTCTTGTGTGATCGTAAAATAAATGGAAGCAGGTGCAGCTGAATAGGTATGTGTTTTCTTTTTATGTCAATATAAATATCAGTCAGATTCAGCGTGATTGATGTGCACTCCTGACACAAATTAATACATTTCTGTTACTGTAACATTTTTTTTATTGTAAAACATTGTTCAAATATTGATGCTGGAATCTTAAGTCTTTAAGTAAAGGCCAAACGTTCGCAAGTTTGAATCGCTAAATGTTGAATGACAGTCAACTGTTGAATGAATGAGTGTCACATCCAGCTTGTTTACTTCGAACTGGAAGACACTCCCACTTTTGACGCAAGGCCTCATGGGGCGTAGGAAACTTGTGGATACAGAGATCGAAACTTTTCAGTTCCCTTCTAAGTTACATTCATATAAAACCCAATTCAATATTTATATTTTTCTTCCGATATTTCACAAACAGTGAGCTTAACCTGGTACAGTATTTGCTCTGTGAAAAAGTGCTGTTTTTGTGCGATTGCTCCAGTCCTGCTGATCGATTGCTCCAGTCCTGCTGATCGATTGCTCCAGTCTGCTCCTCTCTGCCTCGCTGCTGAATAGTTTGCGTCTGTAGCTCCAGCTTTGTTTTGAATCTATTTATTATCATTACTTGTCTATTTTATCATCACCACACCAAAAGCTCAAAGATGGAGAAGGAACACAAAAAGAAGTAATCACTTCCATCAGAACAAAATCTTCAACGAAGATGCTAAAAACTTCTATCATCAGATGAACAATCAGAAAACTGGCATCATTGAACCACCTTCTCAGGACCAAGTCACAATTATTTGGCATAGAATCCTTGAAGACAATATCGTCCACAATGATAAAGCAACATGGATCGAACAGAAGAGGAATAACCATGAACAGATAAGATCAAATTCATGGCAGAACTTCACAGCTGAAGAGAGTTCAGGTCATCAAACAAACTCAGAACTGGAAATCTCCTGGGCCAGATACTTCAAAACTTCTGCTTTAAACCATTAACAGCTCTTCATGAAGTACTAACAAAAGCTTTGAATCATATCAGGAATGATCCAAGGAGTATTCCTGTGTGGTTAACATCTGAACCACCTTCCTGCTCTCAAAAGGCAAGGATACAAAGGACCCGAGGAACTATTGTCCTATCACTTGCCTCCCAACAACATATAAGATACTGACAGCTGCGTTAACGGATCGGATCTACTAAATGAAAACTGATGAACAGAAAGGTTGTAGAAGGGCGTCTAGAGGATGTAAAAGATCAGCTGCTAGTGAGCAAAATGGTTGTTTCAATAGCCAAGAAATGCCTAAGAATCCTGGGGCGTGGATAGACTAGAAAAAAGCATTTGACAATCTACCCCATTTCTGAATTTTGGCAGCAATGGATTTTGTTGTTTAGCGATGATACCTCTAACAAACATGATAAACAGACGATGTATTGGATTTGAAGTCGACAATAACAGTGAAGTCAGACTCCTATTTTACATGGATGACCTGAAACTGTTCACCAAGGATGAGACCCGCTTCACGCCGTGGCCACATTACCACCTCGGGTGTGCATTATTTTCTAAGAATTTAAAGACCCATCGTCAGTTAGTCCTTACTTAACATAAACTCTTTAATATCTGAATCAGCCATGATGAAGCTGCAGGAGAATCTGATGAGTTTGATCTCCTCCACTGACTCTGAATGAACAAAACATTCAGACACTAAATTCAATTATTAAATTAAACAACCTTCATAATTTAACTGAACATATCTTGAGTGTGGGAGAAAAAGGATCATGTGACTCAATCATGTTTACACATATGCTGTTAAACTTCTAAAGAATCAAAGTGAAAGAAACCCTTTATTAAAGAATTTATATATATAAAAAAACAGTCACTCAAAATGTCTTCCAGAGATTCATATTAATATGAGGAAGTCACCACACATGAACACTCACCTCGATCAAACTTTTACAAGATACAGCTTCTCAAATCCTCCAGCTTTAACATCATAAAGATACACAGAAATTCCTGCTTAAACTTTGATGAACGTTTCTATTAATCATCTATGGTATTGGTATTTTACCTGCTTAAAATGGTGACAGGTGAACTCTAATTTACTTTCACTTCAGTTGCGTAGACTGTCAGTAGAGGTACATGTACTATACCATATAACTTTTGTTCAAAATTAACAAAATGTATTTAATGAGTAATAATCTTCCAACCTGTGTTTTTGTCTTATCCTGAATCACTATGATACGCCTATAATAAGTGTATATATTCGGACTACATGATGTTAAGTCTATGTTAAATATATAATGTAATAATCTATAAGCCAAGGCATATTTAATTTCACTCATTCACTTCATCTTGAAAACAAATATGTTTCATGTGTCTCAGTGCACTGAAATATTTCATTAAAGTACTTACTATTTTGACGTTTGTTCTTCGTTAATATATCATGTTTTCTCCTTCATGGCACAGCTTGAAAAACACTTTCAGTTGAACTGAACTTTGTGTTCAGAAAGAGTATGTTGTCTAACAGGTTTTTCTGGATTTGACACATGACCGACTCTGACTGGAGAGAGAAAGGCTGGATACTTGCTTTATTAGATTTCAGTGCTTCACAGAGTTACATGGCCATTACCCGGCACGTGATTGGTCCTAGTTAACTAAAACACTCCCACACGTTACTTTACTTTCCTCTTGTTTTGTTTGTAATTCTCCTTTTTTAAATTTTTCCTGCATCTGTTTTGTCTACATTGCTGCCTAAACAAGTGAAGGCCTCAACTCTGTAGCTTAATGAGTCTGCAAATTATTGCCTGAAGAAAAATGAAGCTTTAAACCTTAATCTTTCCAATCATTACAATGGAAAACACTTATCAGAATAATTTATGGTGAGCATGTGTACATTTTTAGTTGAACCTGTTTAGTTATTAAACAATATTTCATGTAGGTTCCTTTGTGTTTTATATAATGACCACTAGGTGGTGTTTTAGGCTTGATTAGTTTTCCCTGAAGAATTGAAAACGAAAGTAAAAAAGTAATGCACGTTCGTTGCGTTTTACCATTAAATGAGAGTTCTGTGTCTTTATCAAACACATTCATTATTTATCTCTCATCCACCCGCGATTAACTGTAATGTTATTTTTTATTACTCATCCCGCACGATTAGTGGATTTAACCACGAACCGCGCATGACTAACACACACACACACACACTCAAGCCAAGTAACGTGCATCAGTTAAACTTCACTGCGGACAAATCAGCATGATCAAAAACTTCCGTGATCCTATTTTTCCTTCAGATAATGAGAGTGAGCACAACGAAAGGGATTTTGAACGCAAAGAAAGGGATTTTATTTCACTATTTAAGATAGCCTGTCGGGCAGGGCGGTGGTTTTGGTAGCCTGCCTGGAAAACGTCTCAGGTTACGTATGTAACCATGGTTCCCTGAGAACAGGGAACGAGACTCTGCGTTTACCGCTATGGGGAACCGTCACTCGTGACAGGTGTCCGAATGCCAAAGAATCACACCACTCCAATCCTATTGGCCGGCAACAGCCTATGACGGTATCATATAGGGAGCTCCTGAGGAAGCAGTCGACACCTACTCGTCTTGAGGGACTGTTCAGCAGGCAGCCCGAAGCATGGCAGGCCAACGCAGAGTCTCGTTCCCTGTTCTCAGGGAACCATGGTTACATCCGTAACCTGAGACGTTCCCTTTCGAAAGGGAACTTCAACTCTGCGTTTACCGCTATGGGGAACGATATACCCACGCCGCCATGCTAAAGGAGAGTGCATGCCAAATGACCAGACAAACGTCCGGCAGTTCCAGAGAAATGCCGGGAGCAACTCCCCTTCGGGTCACGCAAGGCTGTCAGTGACAGCATACCCTACGGCCAACAGCCCAAGCTGAGCCTAAAAGAGGCCTTCCGCAGAAAGCCTTCCAAGGCTGCTCAAAGCATCTGGGACCAGCATTCCGTGGAAAGTGGTCCCTTAAAGGGAATGTGGCCAGGAAACCAAAAGGAACCCTGGCCAGTCACTAGAGGGGAACAAAGTCACCCTCAGCACCACCAAGGAGGCCGTACTAATCTGGCGAAAGCCAAACTTAGTCTGGGCCAGCCCTGTCTGATGCACAGAATCTCCAAAGCGCATTCTTCAGGGAAGAGAGCAGGTAAGAGCGACTGCGAAAGAGCAGTGAGCAACTCAAACCCACGCGCAGAGAAGGGCATCCCGGAGAGCAGAACTCAGCTGAGCGCTATAAACCCTCGTATTGAGGGGAGTATAATCCGCTCATCCTAGAATCTACTCAGTGTCCGATTAAAGCACTGAGGAGGCTATGCGCTAGAAAAACCCTGGTACAGGGGAGCACAAACGAGCCTAGGGCTGGTCTCAACGGGAGGCTTCATAGAAGTCTACAACCAATGACCAGCTTAGGGAGCTAAGCACAATTACACAGTCAACCCAAAGGGAAGTACGAAGCTCAACCTAACAGACAGACCATACTGTAGGCACATAGTCATGGAGGCCGGAAAAAAGGGCCTTCAACATAACTAAAGTTCTAGAAGAAGAACTAAAAATCACAGCAGAAACTCAAAGCGCATGGCGGTATTCCAGGGTGGCCCATAAGGCCACTCACCTGAAAACATAACATGCTGGGCGCACAACCAACCATGTAATTAAGTAGCTGTGAGTGCCCACAAAACAGTCCATCCAACACAATCCAGCGAGCAGTGTACTTGGTAAAGAACCTTTTTAATCTTTAAGCAAGAGGAGTACAGCGTACGTCATCACGTGCTAAAGAAGGCCCCATGGGCCTATAACCTCAGCAGACACGTGGCATCAGCTCGTGGCAGTGTTATCAAGCTCCAGGCAGAACAAACCGACCACAAGGGAGGTTAATAAGTCAACCGGAGCCCTGGCCAGCCAGCGACATAAAGTCCCTTTTACTGTCTTCAGTAAAGAATATAAAAGAAATGTAAAAGGTACATGCCAGCATGTTCCCAAAGGAGGCCCCGAGGGCCTACCTGTCACACGCGGCATCAGCTAGCGGCCACTAAAGTTCTAGGAGCAAAATAGAACTGAGTTAAAAACAAGGTAACTACTTAGCTCAACCAGAGCTAAAGGAGACTATGCTCAAGGAAGTAAATGCATAAAACCGAACAACCAGCTGGTTTTAACACAAGAACTCAACCTGAGAGGCAAGCCACTCAGAACATGTACTCAGTAAAAGCACCTTTTACTCTCTAAACGAGAGGAGTACACAGCCAAGCTCCAGCATGATACATAGGAGGCCTACAAAGGCCTACGACTCGAAACATGTGGCGTCAGCTAGTGGCAATCACGACCCATCCATGGTGATGAGTCACATAGAAACCAACACACAACTGTGCCAACATGCAAACTGAAAGGAGGTCCTTGTGGGGCCTTAAACCTCCATGAACACATGGCATCAACCAGTGGTAGCTTCATGACTAAACCAGCCAGTAGGCCAAGTACTCGATAAGACACCTTAACACTTGGATAAGAGGAGTACACACTGCGCCACAGTGCTCTATGAGAGCCCTGACCTAGGGCCTACTCTACAGCGGTGGGAGTGGCTGATGGCGGTGTGAGTCAGCAAACAAGACTCAACCATGGAAATGAGTCTAAATATAACCAAACCAGCTGGGCCAACATAAAAACTGAAAAGGAGGCCTGGCAGGGCCTACTACTTTTAGCACCATGTGGCACCAGCCAGTGGTCATAAATAGGGACCAAGCTCAAAGGGGACCAGCTCTAGACCCAACAAGCCAATTGTGGGTAACTAGCTACACAACCTGAGCTAAGCCTCCACATTCCAACAGGCAATGTACATGGTACAAATAAACATGCTATCATGGTCTAAGGGAGGCCCACAAGGCCTACCACCTCAAACAAACATGAGCATAAGCCTGAGGCAGTGCTAAGATACGTGAGCAAACTCGCGATCGTAAACCAACAGCGCCCGAGATACAAGCTGTACTCAGAAAGAGGCTATCATAAAGAGCCAACAGACAACAGTATATGTCATGCTGTGGTCATGATCGAATGGGAGTACCTGAGTGTGCAATCCAACAGGTGATGCACTCAGTGGAACACAAACCCTAACCGGGGAGTACAACAAAACACCACGTTCTTAGATAGAGGCTAATCACAGCCTGCTATCACGGAACCAGATGCTAACCTGTGGCAGCGCTAGAGTAAGCTCACATAAATGAAAGTATGTAGGGCTAAAGCTTAGAACCCAAAGCAAAGGTAAATGCTTTGTAATACATGCCATCCAAACAGGATTAATGTTTTCACAAAACAGATCTGAGATCTGTATTGAACCCTTGAGAACGAAAGCTAAAAACATTTAGCACTGTATACTCAAACTTGAATATAATTCAAGGGGCTCATGCGAAGACATTATAAGCATGACAAAGTTCTACAAAGTGGGGCCTAGCAGTAATGCATAACTTATCTTCTCAAAGATAAGGGCCTAACACCTGGGAAAAACAGCACCAGGAAGGCTACTAACAGCCTATAACCTTAGCTGTTAACCTCAGCCATAGCACCTACATAATATCAAAGGGGAAATGGGCATATGGCCAGCAACTCCCTCAGGAGGAGGCCAGAACTAGGAACTATACAACCTCATAGGGATAGTAATAATAAGGGTGATGTAACAAACAAGCACCTAAACCTAGCTCTAGCCTAGCCGCTAGCTAAGGCCTACTGGGCCAAGCAAAGCTTGGGCTCCATTTTGAATCCTTCAAATATGAGGAGAAAATGAAGCACTACAAGCAACAGTGTCAGGCGGCTGATAAAGCCAACCTGCACACAAATAACTGAAGTGACGAGTGCTAACTCAAACCAAACTAGAGTATTAGCTGAGAAGCTACTCTAACATAGGAGGCTACAAAAAAGGCCATAATGTGGCCTGCATGTTTTGAAAACTAGCCAACCTAATGCTACAGTTATTTTGCCCAAAAGAACCCCTTCAAACTTTACTGACTACATGCTCAGGAAAGCTATACAGGAAAAACAAGGTCTACATTTTTTATATGCAAAATTATAGACCCAGCTTGCCTTCCTGCGGCTCGTAGAACGAAGGTTTTCCCTCCTTATTTTTATACATGAAGGATGAAATCAAAAAGTTCTTTTAAGCCTAAAAACACTTTCACTATCAAGCCAGACGGCAGCCTTTAGAAAAAAATATTACCAAAGGCCCAGCCGTCAGCCTAACTGTAAAAGACGCACCTGAGCATGATATAAAATATATATACACACATATATATGTATGTATATATATATATATATATATATATATATATAGGAGGTGAAAGAAGAAGAAGAGAGGGTAGATATAAATCGCCCTTTAAATAGCTGGGGGATTGATTACAAATGCAACGGTGTTTACAATTGGTCACCCATCTCACTCTGGCTTCTTCCTCCTCCCGTCTGTCTGGCTCAGATCCAAATCTGAATGGCTAAGGGGGTTTTCCATGCCCTCCCGATCTCAAACGCGGAGATCAGGAAGGAATGAAAGCTCTATGGGAGCCGCCACATTCATGGACAGAAAGGAACCGTTCGTCGAGCCATCCGCGTGCGGCCCCTTTCTTAACACGCTCTCACGGCGGCTGCAGCACGCCGAAAAGCGCGTCCCAAAAACACAGCGGCTCCACATACCCAGCAGCCAGAGGAGCGCTCGCTACAATTGCAGCCGCCGTATCGCCTCAGCACACACGGGGCTAGAATCAAAAGGCATATATAGAGTAATTCTTTACCGGTGTTGAAAACAATGGCATAGACAGAACAGTCCCGAAAGACAAGAAGAAGTCGACTGCTTCCTCAGGCGCTCCCTTTATACTCCGGATTCGCGCTATGGTGACGTCATAGGCTGTTGCCGGCCAATAGGATTGGAGTGGTGTGATTCTTTGGCATTCGGACACCTGTCACGAGTGACGGTTCCCCATAGTAGTAAACGCAGAGTTGAAGTTCCCTTTCGAAAGGGAACACTTCAGCCCCGGGACGTCGAGCTAGTGATTCTGCGAGCCCTGAGCACTGTTGTAATAAATTAGATAACACTCCTAACCTACAACATCCACAAAACAAATGCACCAAAGTTTCATTTTGGGTACAAAATGGATAGTCCACCCCTTGACTGGGATCTAAATGGGCTACATGTTTATTAGTGGCTATAGCCCCATGTATTATTCTCCACTGGAGATCTCTTGTCCGTTTATCAATTGGCTGTTTGTACAAAGATCTCCAACAGCCTTTCCCTGACTGATCTGGGCCAAAAAAAAAAAACACACCCAACTCGATGTTTTCATTTCTTCCAAAGATCTCATATGGAGTACCTTTACACACAGAATATAAGTCTGTTTCTTGTCCAGCTCTTCAAAAGAACACAGGTGTACACTGGAAAATAAACTATTCTCTAAACCAAGCCCCTCTTCCACCATTGGGGAAACGTCAAGAAATGGGAAAGTGTATTCACACCCATCCTCCCACTGACCAATCACATCACAATCAGCAAAATCCTTCAGTGACTGTGCCAATGAACCACAGACCTTTTGATGCCTTAAAATCTGCCATGCCTGTAGATCTGAATCATAAAAATCCAAAATCCAAAATCTACTTCAGTTTTTAACAGAAAGAAATGCTTGCTGTACCCCAGCCTTCTGTAGAAGCAGGTTTGCAGTTTCATATAAAAAACACTGTGCAGTTTTCAATCTGAAAGTCACTATACGTGAAGATAAAAAAAAAACAAGTTCTGTCCATTATAACCCATTATTTCCCCATTTCAAACCTCCAGGTAAACAAGGCATCTTTTCTTTTTCCCATATTCTCAGTTGTAAAGCCTCACTTTTAAGGTTTAAGGTTTAAGGTAAACTTTATTATCCCACATGGGGAAATTTGTCTTGGGCCATCACCCATGCTGCAGTCCGCTCACAATTAACACACAATAATCAACAAACAAACAATAAAAACAAACAATAACAACAGAAATAACACAACAATAATTAAAAAAATAAATAAATAAATACAGCTCCATACTGCCATTATTTAACAGCTTTATAGACACAGGAATAAATGAGTTTTTAAATCTGTTCAATCTGCAACGAGGAACTCTAAACCTCCTCCCAGAAGGCAACAGCTCATACTCTGTATACAAAACATGGGATGGATCATATATGCGATACTAAAGGCTACTTATGTTAACAATTGTGATAATAAATACACACGCTTATGGAAAATACCAGAGACTGCTTGAGGAATGTAGACAGGAATGTAGACATACCCTATGACGTAAACATATTTTATTGGTATTTTAACGGTATTTTATCAGTATATTTTGTAAATGTGAAAGCCTTTGGACTTAAATCCCTTAACAGAGTTGTTTTGTGCATTCTTGTGTGATCGTAAAATAAATGGAAGCAGGTGCAGCTGAATAGGTATGTGTTTTCTTTTTATGTGAATATAAATATCAGTCAGATTCAGCGTGATTGATGTGCACTCCTAACACAAATGAATACATTTCTGTTACTGTAACATTTGTTTTATTGTAAAACATTGTTCAAATATTGATGCTGGAATCTTAAGTCTTTAAGTAAAGGCCAAACGTTCGCAAGTTTGAATCGCTAAATGTTGAATGACAGTCAACTGTTGAATGAATGAGTGTCACATCCAGCTTGTTTACTTCGAACTGGAAGACACTCCCACTTTTGACGCAAGGCCTCATGGGGCGTAGGAAACTTGTGGATACAGAGATCGAACTTTTCAGTTCCCTTCTAAGTTACATTCATATAAAACCCAATTCAATGTTTATATTTTTCTTCCGATATTTCACAAACAGTGAGCTTGACCTGGTACAGTATTTGCTCTGTGAAAAAGTGCTGTTTTTGTGCGATTGCTCCAGTCCTGCTGATCGATTGCTCCAGTCCTGCTGATCGATTGCTCCAGTCTGCTCCTCTCTGCCTCGCTGCTGAATAGTTTGCGTCTGTAGCTCCAGCTTTGTTTTGAATCTATTTATTATCATTACTTGTCTATTTTATCATCACCATACCAAAAGCTCAAAGATGGAGAAGGAACACAAAAAGAAGTAATCACTTCCATCAGAACAAAATCTTCAAGGAAGATGCTAAAAACTTCTGTCATCAGATGAACAATCAGAAAACTGGCGTCATTGAACCACCTTCTCAGGACCAAGTCACAATTATTTGGCGTGGAATCCTTGAAGACAATATCGTCCACAATGATAAAGCAACATGGATCGAACAGAAGAGGAATAACCATGAACAGATGAGATCAAATTCATGGCAGAACTTCACAGCTGAAGAGAGTTCAGGTCATCAAACAAACTCAGAACTGGAAATCTCCTGGGCCAGATACAATTCAAAACTTCTGCTTTAAACCATTAACAGCTCTTCATGAAGTACTAACAAAAGCTTTGAATCATATCATGAATGATCCAAGGAGTATTCCTGTGTGGTTAACATCTGAACCACCTTCCTGCTCTCAAAAGGCAAGGATACAAAGGACCCGAGGAACTATTGTCCTATCACTTGCCTCCCAACAACATATAAGATACTGACAGCTGCGTTAACGGATCGGATCTACTAAATGAAAACTGATGAACAGAAAGGTTGTAGAAGGGCGTCTAGAGGATGTAAAAGATCAGCTGCTAGTGAGCAAAATGGTTGTTTCAATAGCCAAGAATTGCCTAAGAATCCTGGGGCGCGGATAGACTAGAAAAAAACATTTGACAATCTACCCCATTTCTGAATTTTGGCAGCAATGGATTTTGTTGTTTAGCGATGATACCTCTAACAAACATGATAAACAGACGATGTATTGGATTTGAAGTCGACAATAACAGTGAAGTCAGACTCCTATTTTACATGGATGACCTGAAACTGTTCACCAAGGATGAGACCCTCTTCACGCCGTGGCCACATTACCACCTCGGGTGTGCATTATTTTCTAAGAATTTAAAGTCCCGTCGTCAGTTATTCCTTACTTGACATAAACTCTTTAATATCTGAATCAGCCATGATGAAGCTGCAGGAGAATCTGATGAGTTTGATCTCCTCCACTGAGTCTGAATGAACAAAACATTCAGACACTAAATTCATTTATTAAATTAAACAACCTTCATAATTTAGCTGAACATATCTCGAGTGTGGGAGAAAAAGGATCATGTGACTCAATCATGTTTACACATATGCTGTTAAACTTCTAAAGAATCACAGTGAAAGAAACCCTTTATTAAAGAATTTATATATATATAAAAAACAATCACTCAAAATGTCCTCCAGAGATTCATATTAATATGAGGAAGTCACCACACATGAACACTCACCTCGATCAAACTATTACAAGATACAGCTTCTCAAATCCTCCAGCTTTAACATCATAAAGATACACAGAAATTCTTGCTTAAACTTTGATGAACGTTTCTATTAATCATCTATGGTATTGGTATTTTACCTGCTTAAAATGGTGACAGGTGAACTCTGACGCACTTTCACTTCAGTTGCGTAGACTGTCAGTAGAGGTACATTTACTATACCATATAACTTTTGTTCAAAATTTACAAAATGTATTTAATGAGTAATAATCTTCCAACCTGTGTTTTTGTCTTATCCTGAATCACTATGATACGCCTATAATAAGTGTATATATTCGGACTACATGATGTTAAGTCTATGTTAAATATATAATGTAATAATCTATAAGCCAAGGCATATTTAATTTCACTCATTCACTTCACCTTGAAAACAAATATGTTTCATGTGTCTCAGTGCACTGAAATATTTAATTAAAGTACTTACTATTTTGACGTTTGTTCTTCGTTAATATATCATGTTTCCTCCTTCTTTGCACAGCTTGAAAAACACTTTCAGTTGAACTGAACTTTGTGTTCAGAAAGAGTATGTTGTCTAACAGGTTTTTCTGGATTTGACACATGACCGTGCATCACTAACGAACACACACACACACACACACACACACACTCAAGCCAAGTAACGTGCATCAGCTAAACTTCACTGCGGACAAATCAGCATGATCAAAACCTTCCGTGATCCTATTTTTCCTTCAGATAACGAGATTGAGCACAACGAAAGGGATTTTGAACGCAAAGAAAGGGATTTTATTTCACTATTTAAGATAGCCTGTCGGGCAGGGCGGTGGTTTTGGTAGCCTGCCTGGAAAACACATCAGCCCCGGGACGTCAAGCTAGTGATTCTGCGAGCCCTGAGCACTGTTGTAATGAATTAGATAACACTCCTAACCTACAACATCCACAAAACAAATGCACCAAAGTTTCATTTTGGGTACAAAATGGATAGTTCACCCCTTGACTGGGATCTAAATGGGCTACATGTTTATTAGTGGCTATAGCCCCATGTATTATTCTCCACTGGAGATCTCTTGTCCGTTTATCAATTGGCTGTTTATACAAAGATCTCCAACAGACTTTCACTGACTGATCTGGGCCAAAAAAAAAAAAAAAACTCCCAACTCGATGTTTTCATTTCTTCCAAAGATCTCATATGGAGTACCTTTAAACACAGAATATAAGTCTGTTTCTTGTCCAGCTCTTCAAAAGAACACAGGTGTACACTGGAAAATAAACCATTCTCTAAACCAAGCCCCTCTTCCACCATTGGGGAAACGTCAAGAAATGGGAAAGTGTATTCACACCCATCCTCCCACTGACCAATCACATCACAATCAACAAAATCCTTCAGTGACTGTGCCAATGACCCACAGACCTTTTGATGCCTTCAAAATCTGCCATGCCTGTAGATCTGAATCATAAAAAGATGTTAAACCTCCAAAATCTACTTCAGTTTTTAACAGAAAAAATGCTTGCTGTACCCCAGCCTTTTGTAGAAGCAGGTTTGTAGTTTCATGCCATCTCAACCCATTTCCATATAAAAATCGCTGTGCAGTTTTCAATCTGAAAGTCACTATACCTGAAGATAAAAAAAAAAGTCCTGTCCATTATAACCCATTATTTCCCCGTTTCAAACCTCCAAGTAAACAAGGCATCTTTTCTTTTCCCCATATTCCCAGTTGTAAAGCCTCACTTTTAAGGTTTAAGGTAAACTTTATTATCCCACATGGGGAAATTTGTCTTGGGCCATCACCCATGCTGCAGTCCGCTCACAATTAACACACAATAATCAACAAACACAAACAATAAAAACGAACAATAACAACAGAAATAACACAACAATAATTAAAAAAAAATAAAAAATACAGCTCCATACTGCCATTATTTAACAGCTTTATAGACACAGAAATAAATGAGTTTTTATATCTGTTCAATCTGCAACGAGGAACTCCCAGAAGGCAACAGCTCATACTCTGTATACAAAACATGGGATGGATCATATATGCGATGCTAAAGGCTACTTATGTTAACAATTGCGATAATAAATACACACGTTTATGGAAAATACCAGAGGAATGCTTGAGGAATGTAGACAATTTTATATGATTATAAATATATATTTATTTGGTTTAATGTTTTATCTGTCTCTTCCCTGCGCCTTTGTTGATACCGGACAAATGCATACGCATATCTTTCACAGATTCACACACTCCGGTTAACTCGTATAACTCATAACTCCTGTTTTCCTCTCATGAGCGCCCTCTGTTGCTCTGGCTGAAAGAATAACTGTATAGAGAGACGGGAGAGATCGCTCAAACCTCCTCGGATTGCAATCATCGCATAATTTAGAGGAAAATTAATAGAAATGCTCAGAAAAGTGACGTAAACATAGGGTATTTTATCAGTATATTTCTAAATGTGAAAGCCTTTGGACTTAAATGCCTTAACAGAGTTGTTTTGTGCATTCTTGTGTGATCGTAAAATAAATGGAAGCAGGTGCAACTGAATAGGTCTGTGTTTTCTTTTTATGTGAATATAAATATCAGTCAGATTCAGCATGATTGATGTGCACTCCTAACACAAATTAATACATTTTTGTTACTGTAACATTTTTTTATTGTAAAACATTGTTCAAATATTGATGCTGGAATCTTAAGTCTTTAAGTAAAGGCCAAATGTTCGCAAGTTTGGATCGCTAAATGTTGAATGACAGTCAACTGTTGAATGAATGAGTGTCACATCCAGCTTGTTTACTTCGAACCGGAAGACACTCCCACTTTTGCCGCAAGGCCTCATGGGACGTAGGAAACTTGTGGATACAGAGATCGAACTTTTCAGTTCCCTTCTAAGTTACATTCATATAAAACCCAATTCAATGTTTATATTTTTCTTCCGATATTTCACAAACAGTGAGCTTGACCTGGTACAGAATTTGCTCTGTGAAAAAGTGCTGTTTTTGTGCGATTGCTCCAGTCCTGCTGATCGATTGCTCCAGTCCTGCTGATCGATTGCTCCAGTCCTGCTGATCGATTGCTCCAGTCTGCTCCTCTCTGCCTCGCTGCTGAATAGTTTGCGTCTGTAGCTCCAGCTTTGTTTTGAATCTATTTATTATCATTACTTGTCTATTTTATCATCACCACACCAAAAGCTCAAAGATGGAGAAGGAACACAAAAAGAAGTAATCACTTCCATCAGAACAAAATCTTCAACGAAGATGCTAAAAACTTCTATCATCAGATGAACAATCAGAAAACTGGCGTCATTGAATCACCTTCTCAGGACCAAGTCACAATTATTTGGCGAGGAATCCTTGAAGACAATATCATCCACAATGATAAAGCAACATGGATCGAACAGAAGAGGAATAACCATGAACAGATGAGATCAAATTCATGGCAGAACTTCACAGCTGAAGAGAGTTCAGGTCATCAAACAAACTCAGAACTGGAAATCTCCTGGGCCAGATACAATTCAAAACTTCTGCTTTAAACCATTAACAGCTCTTCATGAAGTACTAACAAAAGCTTTGAATCATATCATGAATGATCCAAGGAGTATTCCTGTGTGGTTAACATCTGAACCACCTTCCTGCTCTCAAAAGGCAAGGATACAAAGGACCCGAGGAACTATTGTCCTATCACTTGCCTCCCAACAACATATAAGATACTGACAGCTGCGTTAACGGATCGGATCTACTAAATGAAAACTGATGAACAGAAAGGTTGTAGAAGGGCGTCTAGAGGATGTAAAAGATCAGCTGCTAGTGAGCAAAATGGTTGTTTCAATAGCCAAGAAATGCCTAAGAATCCTGGGGCGTGGATAGACTAGAAAAAAGCATTTGACAATCTACCCCATTTCTGAATTTTGGCAGCAATGGATTTTGTTGTTTAGCGATGATACCTCTAACAAACATGCTAAACAGACGATGTATTGGATTTGAAGTCGACAATAACAGTGAAGTCAGACTCCTATTTTACATGGATGACCTGAAACTGTTCACCAAGGATGAGACCCTCTTCACGCCGTGGCCACATTACCACCTCGGGTGTGCATTATTTTCTAAGAATTTAAAGACCCATCGTCATTTATTCCTTACTTGACATAAACTCTTTAATATCTGAATCAGCCATGATGAAGCTGCAGGAGAATCTGATGAGTTTGATCTCCTCCACTGACTCTGAATGAACAAAACATTCAGACACTAAATTCAATTATTAAATTAAACAACCTTTCTAATTTAACTGAACATATCTCGAGTGTGGGAGAAAAAGGATCATGTGACTCATTCATGTTTACACATATGCTGTTAAACTTCTAAAGAATCACAGTGAAAGAAACCCTTTATTAAAGAATTTATATATATAAAAAAAACAATCACTCAAAATGTCCTCCAGAAATTCATATTAATATGAGGAAGTCACCACACATGAACACTCACCTCGATCAAACTATTACAAGATACAGCTTCTCAAATCCTCCAGCTTTAACATCATAAAGATACACAGAAATTCTTGCTTAAACTTTGATGAACGTTTCTATTAATCATCTATGGTATTGGTATTTTACCTGCTTAAAATGTCGACAGGTGAACTCTGACGCACTTTCACTTCAGTTGCGTAGACTGTCAGTAGAGGTACATTTACTATACCATATAACTTTTGTTCAAAATTTACAAAATGTATTTAATGAGTAATAATCTTCCAACCTGTGTTTTTGTCTTATCCTGAATCACTATGATACGCCTATAATAAGTGTATATATTCGGACTACATGATGTTAAGTCTATGTTAAATATATAATGTAATAATCTATAAGCCAAGGCGTATTTAATTTCACTCATTCACTTCACCTTGAAAACAAATATGTTTCATGTGTCTCAGTGCACTGAAATATTTAATTAAAGTACTTACTATTTTGACGTTTGTTCTTCGTTAATATATCATGTTTCCTCCTTCTTTGCACAGCTTGAAAAACACTTTCAGTTGAACTGAACTTTGTGTTCAGAAAGAGTATGTTGTCTAACAGGTTTTTCTGGATTTGACACATGACCGTGCATCACTAACGAACACACACACACACACACACACTCAAGCCAAGTAACGTGCATCAGCTAAACTTCACTGCGGACAAATCAGCATGATCAAAACCTTCCGTGATCCTATTTTTCCTTCAGATAACGAGATTGAGCACAACGAAAGGGATTTTGAACGCAAAGAAAGGGATTTTATTTCACTATTTAAGATAGCCTGTCGGGCAGGGCGGTGGTTTTGGTAGCCTGCCTGGAAAACACATCAGCCCCGGGACGTCGAGCTAGTGATTCTGCGAGCCCTGAGCACTGTTGTAATGAATTAGATAACACTCCTAACCTACAACATCCACAAAACAAATGCACCAAAGTTTCATTTTGGGTACAAAATGGATAGTCCACCCCTTGACTGGGATCTAAATGGGCTACATGTTTATTAGTGGCTATAGCCCCATGTATTATTCTCCACTGGAGATCTCTTGTCCGTTTATCAATTGGCTGTTTATACAAAGATCTCCAACAGACTTTCCCTGACTGATCTGGGCCAAAAAAAAAAAAAAAAACTCCCAACTCGATGTTTTCATTTCTTCCAAAGATCTCATATGGAGTACCTTTACACACAGAATATAAGTCTGTTTCTTGTCCAGCTCTTCAAAAGAACACAGGTGTACACTGGAAAATAAACTATTCTCTAAACCAAGCCCCTCTTCCACCATTGGGGAAACGTCAAGAAATGGGAAAGTGTATTCACACCCATCCTCCCACTGACCAATCACATCACAATCAGCAAAATCCTTCAGTGACTGTGCCAATGACCCACAGACCTTTTGATGCCTTAAAATCTGCCATGCCTGTAGATCTGAATCATAAAAAGATGTTAAACCTCCAAAATCTACTTCAGTTTTTAACAGAAAAAAATGCTTGCTGTACCCCAGCCTTCTGTAGAAGCAGGTTTGCAGTTTCATGCCATCTCAACCCATTTCCATATAAAAATCGCTGTGCAGTTTTCAATCTGAAAGTCACTATACATGAAGATAAAAAAAACAAGTTATGTCCATTATAACCCACTATTTCCCCATTTCAAACCTCCAGGTAAACAAGGCATCTTTTCTTTTTCCCATATTCCCAGTTGTAAAGCCTCACTTTTAAGGTTTAAGGTTAAAGGTTTAAGATTTTCCCTGTGCCTTTGTTGATACCGGACAAATGCATACGCATATCTTTCACAGATTCACACACTCTGGTTAACTCGTATAACTCATAACTCCTGTTTTCCTCTCATGAGCGCCCTCTGTTGCTCCGGCTGAAAGAATAACTGTATAGAGAGACGGGAGAGATTGCTCAAACCTCCTCGGATTGCAATCATTGCATAATTTAGAGGAAAATTAATAGAAATGCTCAGAAAAGTGACGTAAACATAGGGTATTTTATCAGTATATTTTGTAAATGTGAAAGCCTTTGGACTTAAATGCCTTAACGGAGTTGTTTTGTGCATTCTTGTGTGATCGTAAAATAAATGGAAGCAGGTGCAACTGAATAGGTATGTGTTTTCTTTTTATGTCATTATAAATATCAGTCAGATTTAGCGTGATTGATGTGCACTCCTGACACACAAAAAAAAATTCTGTTACTGTAACAATTTTTATTGTAAAACATTTCAAATATTGATGCTGGAATCTTACGTCTTTAAGTAAAGGCCAAACGTTTGCAAGTTTGGATCGCTAAATGTTGAATGACAGTCAACTGTTGAATGAATGAGTGTCACATCCAACTTGTTTACTTCGAACCGGAAGACACTCCCACATTTGACGCAAGGCCTCATGGGGCGTAGGAAACTTGTGGATACAGAGATCGAACTTTTCAGTTCCCTTCTAAGTTACATTCATATAAAACCCAATTCAATGTTTATATTTTTTTTCCGATATTTCACAAACAGTGAGCTTGACCTGGTACAGAATTTGCTCTGTGAAAAAGTGCTGTTTTTGTGCGATTGCTCCAGTCCTGCTGATCGATTGCTCCAGTCCTGCTGATCGATTGCTCCAGTCTGCTCCTCTCTGCCTCGCTGCTGAATAGTTTGCGTCTGTAGCTCCAGCTTTGTTTTGAATCTATTTATTATCATTACTTGTCTATTTTATCATCACCACACCAAAAGCTCAAAGATGGAGAAGGAACACAAAAAGAAGTAATCACTTCCATCAGAACAAAATCTTCAACGAAGATGCTAAAAACTTCTATCATCAGATGAACAATCAGAAAACTGGCGTCATTGAATCACCTTCTCAGGACCAAGTCACAATTATTTGGCGTGGAATCCTTGAAGACAATATCGTCCACAATGATAAAGCAACATGGATCGAACAGAAGAGGAATAACCATGAACAGATGAGATCAAATTCATGGCAGAACTTCACAGCTGAAGAGAGTTCAGGTCATCAAACAAACTCAGAACTGGAAATCTCCTGGGCCAGATACAATTCAAAACTTCTGCTTTAAACCATTAACAGCTCTTCATGAAGTACTAACAAAAGCTTTGAATCATATCATGAATGATCCAAGGAGTATTCCTGTGTGGTTAACATCTGAACCACCTTCCTGCTCTCAAAAGGCAAGGATACAAAGGACCCGAGGAACTATTGTCCTATCACTTGCCTCCCAACAACATAAAAAGATACTGACAGCTGCGTTAACGGATCGGATCTACTAAATGAAAACTGATGAACAGAAAGGTTGTAGAAGGGCGTCTAGAGGATGTAAAAGATCAGCTGCTAGTGAGCAAAATGGTTGTTTCAATAGCCAAGAATTGCCTAAGAATCCTGGGGCGCGGATAGACTAGAAAAAAGCATTTGACAATCTACCCCATTTCTGAATATTGGCAGCAATGGATTTTGTTGTTTAGCGATGATACCTCTAACAAACATGCTAAACAGACGATGTATTGGATTTGAAGTCAACAATAACAGTGAAGTCAGACTCCTATTTTACATGGATGACCTGAAACTGTTCACCAAGGATGAGACCCTCTTCACACCGTGGCCACATTACCACCTCGGGTGTGCATTATTTTCTAAGAATTTAAAGTCCCGTCGTCAGTTATTCCTTACTTAACATAAACTCTTTAATATCTTCCCAAAACACTATGTAAAGGGCCTTTTATTACAGTTTTTCTCGATTGCTTAAACACATTTCTTGAAACTATGCCTCATATTCTCAAAACAGTAAACACAAATCCATAACGTCTCACCCAATTCCCCAAACATCCTATTTTCAGGTCAAAATGAAGCTCTACACTCAAAACCATTCACTCTTGCTGAAAAACCAAACTTTACCCTCAGACATCACACACAAGCCCTCAAAAACACACACACTACAACATAGTCTTACACACCGGTGAGATAAATTCAAAACAATACTACAAAACCAAAACCAAAACCCAGTAATAAGTTATGTTGCTTGTGGTTCTCCCCCTCAAGGAAGTTTTCACATGATGAACACATGTATACATTTGCACATTTTTTATTTCTTAATGTACTGTACAGTACAATACACCAAACAACAACACAAATATTCTGCCCCAGCATCACATCTTTGGTCTGGGACAGGCCAGAGAATCTCGTCAACATCACAGGCTGTACTGGCCCTATCCAGGCAGTGGTGGGAAAATCCTCTTGCATGCCTGATCCACCCCTGGCACACATCAACTGAAATGTCTAGTCAGGCTTCTTCCATTTCATCGTCTCTGTGTCCTACAAAAATAGAAGTACTGATTACTGTAACTGTAACACATCCTTTTTACAAAATGGAAGCAGACAGAAACTCTATCTGTATGTAAGGCACTTTGATGCATGTGTTGTAACAGAGTACAGCACTCAGAAGTTACAGTAGATACACTGAGGTACATCTGTTTTCCTCCCTGAAGGTTCTTATGTTTGAGGCGACGGTGAAGCAACTTACGTTTGGCTGGACTCATTGCCCAGCCTCCCTCATAGTCATACCATGGACAAGGACATGGTCAACTAGTGGCACAAATTTCATCTGAGACTCCTTGTCTCCTTGGCCCTCAACCTCATCGTCCTTCACCTCTTCCTCCACTCCTTACTGCTCTTGCTCATCCTCTTCCTCCTCCTCTCTGTTGTCCTCGACCTTTTCAATCACGTCTCTCTGGATCCATTGTTCCAAAACTGAATCAACTGACTCGGGCTCTTTTATCTCTCTATTACAGTTTTTTACGATTGCTTACACACTAAAATTAAAACTAACACACAGTTACCGAAACCTTACACTCAAGGAGCAAAACTTCAGCCCAGATCTGCACAACTATAAGCATATTCTCAGCCTCACACTTTTTGCACAACACTACACACATTGTTTTGCACAACACTAAACACACTTCTCTACATTAGACACAGAAATCTAACATAATGTCACTTCTTTGCTATTTCAAGACACTGCTTTCCAAAACACCACCCCTATAAATCAATTGATCAAACATGGCCGTCAGGTGTGCAGACACTTATGTGCTTAACTGTAAACTCAACAATCAGGTGCAAGTCCTATAAAAAGGCAAAAGGTGAGTTTATGTGTCTTCAACAAAATGGAAGGCAATGTTGCAGTAAGAGGGAGAGGGAGGAACATCATTGGCCACAGAGCTATTTTGAATGTCCCGGGCCAACGTGGTGGTAACATCACAATGTATGTTGTAATCACGCAGAATGGGGTCCTCCACCATGCCAACTTAGGCCCTTACAACACGCCCCAATATTCACATTTTAGACAGACTGCACAAAATCATCACAGCAGAAGACCAAATGGATGCAGAGCAGATGAGATACATTGTCATATGGGACAATGTAAATTTCCACCTATCTGCTCTAGTCCAAAACTGCTTTCATAAGCATCCACAATTTTCACTCCAATACCCCCCACCATACTGTCCCTTCCTTAAACCCTATTGAGGAGGGTTTTTTTTTTTGGCATGGAAGGTTTACAATCTCCTGTCAGGATATGCCTCATTCAAGAGAAGGGTCTGTGCAAGGATGGATTCGCCATTCAAGAAGATTCTTCCCTCGCTGTCTTGCGAGAGAGGACATCGCCTGTGATGCGGGTGAAGTGCTATGGCCAGATCCAGCTAGGCCAGAGATGATGCTTAGGTGTTTTTTTTTTTTTTTCATTTAAAATCATGCTTTTGTTTTGTCTCCACAAATGTTTTTGTTTGCGTAATATATTGTATTTAGAATATGTTCTGATTTTCAGTGCAAAATATAACCTTTGGAAAGGCATGGATGTATTGAATGGTTTTACAATGTGGTGAGAAATACATATTTCATAAATGTGCAGTACAGGTCTTGTGTGTTTTTTTTTTTTGTCAATATATTCATGTACTTTACTCTAACAATATCTCTGAAAAAATCAAACCCTGACTATATCATTAGAAAAGTATAAAAGTTACAAGTGTTTAAGATTGAGCACAGCAGTGTGTAAATGAATCAAACAGAATCAGACCGTATGATCCATGTGTGCTCCATACGGTGTCAAAGTTGGGTTTGTTAAATTAATGTAAAGTTTTGAATGAAGTGTTTCATTTTGCAAAAGAACTGAGGTGTTCTGCTACTTGTGTGTGTGGATTTGTGAATTGTGTGTAGTGTTTTGACAAAATGAGCCTTGTTTTTAAAATTGTGCTTAAGCAATCGTAAAAAATGGTAAAAGTTCTGATTGGTGTGTGATAAATTTTGACTCTTAGTGTTTCCACGTGGGTAACTGTGTGCTAACTGAGCTCAAGCTGTGCTGACTTGAGTGAACGATATTGAATGTTAGTGCTTTCTAAATGACCACATGGTGTAGCCAATGAGAAATGAAGGGATTTGTGTGTAGAGTTTTGCAGTGACAGTTCAACAAATCTGATTCATGTGTCAAAACAGAGGAATAGTGTTTATGGTTTAGGGAATTGGGTGTGCTAGTAGTGATATGCTGCACCTTCTGTCAAAATGATGGATCGTGACCTTTGACCTTTCTGACCCCTGTGACCCTTGGGGCCATCCACGATGTTCTCCTCCCCCACGGGCCACCCACAAAGTTTTCCCATCCCCCTACCATGGTTGACCGTAGTATCACCCCAATGACCTTTGACATTGTTGGTGATCCTCCGGGGCCCGATATGACCTTTGTCCACATATTTTGAATAGCGATGTTCCCCTGTGAACCTCTGGATGTCTTCTGGGTGATCAAATGGCAGACGGATGATTTTAAGGCTTTTTGAACTCTGACACGCCATATTTGAGGGTGTGATGTGATCCGCATTCCAGCTTGCTTGTGGTCATTTTATGATGCTCTCATCTCTCTGTCTGTGCAAACGATAAGCAACACGAGTCTAGAAACAGTTGGATCAAAATAACAAAAGAATAAACATGGTATATTTTATGAAATAAAAAATCGGTTGAGTCACAAGCTTTAAAATGGGGTCGAATTTTATTGCATGGGTTTGCTAGTGGTTAAAAGAATGTGCCATAAAACAGTAATAAGTTTAAATCGTATTTACAATATTCACAGAAAACTTTAAAACATCACAATAAAGTCAGGAAAAGATTTCCTCGTGCAATGATGTTCGAATGAAATTGGTTTACAAATGCTTATGAAATATAAAACACACAAAATGAGGTTCATCAAGTAGTTGAATTTTCATTTTAACTTTGTCAAAGCATAAGAGGTTTTTGTGGACATGTCCATGTTTTTGTGGAGACCTTCCACTGACATGACTATTTTTTATCACTATCCCTAAACTCCAACATCACAGTAATTCAAACAGTTGATTACTATAAATGGTGTTTAGTATATTTAGTATATTTCAAAAAGTTCATTGAATAACATTCACTTCTTTTAAAAGTTTATAAATAAATTGTATAAAATTAAACATGCTTCTAAAACAGTATTAAACATTTATTTATAAAACAACTCATGTTTTTCAGAGAGCAGGGGAAAAAACACTCCTTACTTTTTTTTTGATGTCCTTAACACGAATGCAATGAAGTCTAAAAATCTCTCTCTCCAAGTAACTTCTAAGCGACCGTAATGTGAAACCTGAGAAAAATGCTGTTTTCTCAAAGCAGAGGGTGATGGGGCAGAGAAATGTTTACAGACTATGAGGCATTTTCGGTTCGTAAAAACAACGTTTGAGCTAAGCAAACACATGTGACATAACCATTTTATTCGCTCTGCCCGCTATAAGATCGCAATGGACCTCTGCAGGTCGTGGTGGATAATTCAGTTGGTGATTTTATTCTATTTAAAACTATAAGCTAAATAGATAAATAAAACCAATAACCTAATATGTTGTCCCTCACGCTCTTATAGTTTTTAATAAAACTGAATAACCATTAGCAGTGTGAGACAAAACAGAATGCTCTGGAATGTTTCGACTGTCGTCTTATACAAACTCATCTGTGTCAGAGCTGTCACGCGTATTTTAAAAGTTTGTTTAAATAACATCTTGCCAGGGCGATTGTCACCTTTCACATATGGAAAAAATCCTTTCCAAAAGCATCTTCTGTTGTCTTTCGGTTGCCCTCTGACATTTGGGGTGTTGTATTCTGCCTTTTCACCCCGGAGGTGAAAAAATGGAAAAACCACCTGGTCTTTCAGATACAATATATAGAGCTCTGGCGCCATCTCTTAGTCATTGATGAAAATGGCAATCTCTTTAGATTTTAAAATGGAACTCAAAATTATTTGACTAAAAAAAGAAAAATTAGTTCTGTATGATAAAACATTCAGTATATTTTCTGTTTAAAGCTCTCTTAGACTTTGATATTATGTTTCGTACGTAGATTTTTTAAAACAGTTTCTAACCCAATAATTCAAATGTGTATATATACATAATATATACATATTCTCTAATATCTATCTATCTATAAATGTGTGTATATATATATATATATACAAACACACACACACACACACATTCTCTAATATCTATCTATCTATCTATCTATCTATATATATATATATATATATATATATATATATATATATATATATATATACATATTCTCTAATATCTATCTATCTATAAATGTATATATATATATATATATATATATATATATACAAACACACACACACACACAATTGTCTAACATCTATATTCTAACCTACATATCTTGTTATACATTTCCATATAGTAATATCATGGTATAGGGTTCTATCAATGTAGATCAAACGTAATTTAAATTTAAAAACAAAATCGCTATACAATATTCTAAACATGATATGCAAGTAATTATCTGGTGAGTTAATTTCTTTAACACATGCTCACCCCCCAACGTGGAAAAATAAAACAAGCCTCCGTCCCCTGCTGTGGGGCTGTCTTTATATAAGTCGGCCTGTTTCATATCTTAGCTACACTTTTCTGCGAGTTAAACAAAATCTTCTGCCGCTTTTTCTCCAGTCTCCGAAAAAGATGACAACGATCGGTGAGTTTCTTTTTTTAATATTTAAGCTGTGGCTTTTGCATGTGTTTTAGTAAGCATGGATGTATTTCATTGAAAAGAGGGGAAAAAAAGTTTCTACCGATTTATCATTAAATTTTTCTAGGTCATACTACGTACCAGCTAACGATAGCCTATATTTAAATGAAAGATTGTTTTTTCTGTAATGACGATCTACATTTTCTTAACGTTATTGTTTAATGACCTATGTTCGTTATTCACTCAACATAATTGTTTTCATAATTGGCGAAAGCTTTATTCATCTTTTTGTTGTCTGTTTGACTTTTCTGTTTTTATGCGTTGATATTTATGGAGATGTTTTAATTGAGATAAATTCTGGTTTAATCTGTTTTAAATGTTATATATTTCACATAATAATTTTCTACCTTTTTCATTTTGTAAAAGTTAAACATAATATTAGCCATTTAATAAAATTTTTGCTTCTGTTAAAAGTATGCTTGGGTTCTGTATTGTTATTTCTACATTGAACCACGAGATGGCGACAAAGTGCTGCCTTTTTTGCTGCTCTGTTTTAATTGAGATAAATTCTGGTTTAATCATTGTTTTAATTGAGATAAATTCTGGTTTATTGTTAATTGTAATGTTTGAATATGAATCTTATTATTTGTGTAAATTCATAACAGGCTTTTTATATATTTAATAGGATCAAATGTTGAACAGGATGCATTCACTGCCATAAATCTCTGTAAGTGCATATTTTATTTATTTATTTTATTTATTTATACAAAATGAAATTTACCAATTTGTTATTTGTTTACAGTGACGGGAACCCCGGATGATGTACATGTCTCAGACACAGGTAATTTTTTTTTTTTTTTGGTCTTGTAATAATATTATATAATGTTAATGTAAAATATTAATCATATTTATCTTTTATAGAAATAGCACTTCTAGTGACACAACCAGGGTTTATTGATCTGACGCAGGATTTTGAAGAACACGGTCCTAGCACCAGCGATGCTGATAGGATAAGAGACGCCCTGCCTACTTACACGGCAGCGAGATCTCCGGCTGAACAAATCAGTACTGCTGAGCTGGTAGACCTCACGTCAGATTCAGACGAAGAGTCTGAGGTGTGCGTCAACGTACCTCCCAGGAAACGGAAAAACATAGATGACTCTACCACATGCCAAACTCCTCAGGTTAAGCTAATTAATGGTAAGACTATCTTTCTTTTATTATTTTATAGAATTTTTTACGATATACACAGCATTACCTTTGATATAGAAAGTAGTTTTTGATGTTTTTTTTTTACAGATAGAGGCATCGGCTGTGCTGAACAAATAATCGAGCTCACATCAGATTCTGACATAGAGTCTGACGTATCCATCATTGAACCTCGGAGGAAACGGAAACACATAATAGAATCTAATTCACATCAAACTCCTCAGGGTAAGACTATCTTATTTTCAGATTTACACTTATAGTTATCACCGTATTCCACAGCATAACAACCATTAATGTGGAAAATCTGTTTTTAATGGTTTTTAAAAATATTCTATACAGACACGGCAGCAGCGTGGATGATATTTTAACATGGACGGAATCACAGGTCGTCGAATGGGATCGTTCGTCATGGACCAGTGATCGATACGACGAGGCTACAGTGAGAGCCAGGCAGACGCTGTATCCTTTTTACGTAGCAACGAAGGAAGAAGAAGAAGCTGAAAAAGAAGAAGTGCGGGGAACGGAGAGCAGAAATGATGAGCAGGACGATATTCGGACGTGAAATCATTAAAAGATTAGATGACCAGGCCATAGAGAAACGTAACAGTACATCCGCCATTAATAGGCGTTTTGATGAACTTAATAACAGAATGGATGACATTAGTATCAGATTGGATGGTCACTTCAAAGAGAATCAAAACAGAATCACCTCTGAATTTTTAGCGATTCATAACAAATTGGATTACCACTTTCAAATAAATTGTGACAGAATAGCGTCAGAGTTTTTTGAAGTTCATAACAGATTGAAGCATCTTAATGCATTGGTTCCTGAAATATTAGACCGTTTATATCAGCTGAATCAGTCATTAGAGGAATCTCTCCATAGATTGCAGACATGTGTCGAAGAGAATCATGAGCGTATCCTTAGAGAATTAAATGATCAGTTGAGAGAAAGACAATTAACCGTTAGTCTTCTCAGTGCCATGGTTACCTGCGCACATCCAAGTTAGAAATGTATGATGGATTATGTATTAGCTACATCTGATTGTAGTACCTTTTTCAGAACAGACATATCATGATTTTTCTGTTTGTAGTACCTTTATTTGTGTTTTTTCTTTAATTTTGTGATATTGCATATTATGTTTTTGTTTTTGGCCTAAAAATAAAGATTAAAAATGGATGCAGAGAAATCTTTTTCCACAGCTGAAGCACCCAACTGTCAACCAGATCAAACTCTCTCAGACTTGTTACAGAGCATGCTTGAAATACAAAATGCAAATCCGCATCTCTTGTGTGAAAGATTACAACAACTGAAAAATATGTATCCAGATTTTGTAGAAACAACTTTTAATGATGTACCATTACAACAAACTTCTAATTTGGAACATTTGCAATCGTCTATTGACCAATTTCCTGATATTAATTTGTCTGAACGATTACAGATATTATTAAACACATGCAACATATGTTTCACACAAGACGGCGGGGCTTTAAATAATAGTCACGGATCAACAGGTAACGCATCTACTGTCACGGCTCGGTCTGCAGTTCCGGTGCGACCGTCAACCAGCAATGCAGCACCCCCCACAGGTACGTCACAACTAACACAACCAAACATTGATACTTTGATTCGTGAGGGTGGGGAAGTAAATGGTTACCGTATATTACCGAGACCCCGTTTCAATAGCGTACAATTGCGAAGACCGTTGAATCTGAGAGAGATTAAATCTACAGATTTAGCGTCGTACCACATTTTTTTACACGATGCTTTTAGCGAAATAGTGGCATTTGCTAGAGACATTGGCGGTGATGCTAGTGTGATCAATATGACCCTTACAGGGTCTTCTCTGTCATCACCCATTGAAACCATTTTAACAGATCGGAATAATTACGACGTCAATCTATTTACCGATCAAATTGAGAGAGTTTTACAAAGTAATGAACAGATATTGACGGACGATGCAGTCGCGGTCGAAGTCGTTGTTTTTTACAGGACGAATGCCGGTGCGTTAGAAACATACAAAAATCACAATGAAGCTCACCCTAAAACGGTATGTCTCTATTTGCACGATGATCATTACTATAGGATTCTGAATTTGACATCATTCATCGGCACATCCAATGTATGCGAATTTTGTTTCAAAGGCTACTCAAACCCTAGAAATCATCAGTGCAAACACGTCTGCAATGTATGTTTTGATGCTGATTGTTACAAACATCCTAAAAGAACCATGCATTGCCCCGATTGTTTGCGATTTTGTAAGTCGAGTTACTGTTACAATGCCCATAAAAAAACACACCCTGTATGGGAAAAAGCACCGTGCGACGCTATAAAATATTGCAGACTGTGTAACAAACGAAACAACGTCATAGGTCAAGGTACGAGAGCTCAACACAAATGTAGTCCCAACCGTTGCGACCATTGCGGCGAAGATCTGCACGATCACGGGCTACACCGTTACTTCATACAGCCCATAGTACCCAAGGAACCTAACAAGAATTACATTTTCTATGATTTTGAAACACGTTATCAAAATGGAAAACATATAGCCAATTTTGTTTGCGCAATCACTTTTGAAGGAGAAAAATTTGTGGCAGAAGGCCCCGGCTGTATAGCACAGTTAATTACACACTTCAGACAGCCGCGATACAAAGGATACTGTTTCATAGCTCATTGTGCGGCCAGATTTGATTCGTTTCTAATTCTGGAGTATTTTTGCAAAGCAGGGATTGCGTTAGATGTCATAATGCAAGGTTGTAAATTAATCTTCATGTACGACGAAGCTTTTGCACAGCGATACATTGACCGTTACGCATTCATACCAATGGCTCTGTCTAAGATGCCCGCGGCGCTAAACTTAACGACTACGGAAAAAGGATATTTTCCCCATCTTTTCAATAGGGTGGAAAATGAGAATTATATAGGACATTACCCTGATAAAAAGTTTTACAACTATGAAAACATGTCTGATAAAGAACGTGTAAAGTTTGATGTGTGGTACACCGGCGTTTCGGGTAAATTGTTTAACTTCAGGAAAGAGTTGTGTGAATACGGCGTGAACGATGTTGTCTTGCTACGTGAAGCGTGCATGAAATACAGAGAGGCGTTCATAGAATGTACCGAAGTTGATCCATTCAGCTTTACTACTTTAGCATTGTGCTGTATGGGTGTCTTCAAAACACATTATCTCGAAAGAGATACTTTGGCACTGACGCACAATAAGGCTTATGTCCGCCAGAGTAAGACCTACTCGAACGCTTCGATTGAATGGCTCGAGTATGTAAAAAAGACTCGAGACGTGGATATTCATCATGCCGTAAACCACGGTGAAGTGTCGATCGGTCGTTTCTTTTTAGACGGTTTCTACGAAAAGTCAGGGATAAGACATGGGCTAGAATACAACGGATGTTTGCATCATGGTCACGAATGCCGCTTTGAACCCTATCGGACGCACCCCATGTCAGGAGTGCCCTATGGGGTTCTCAGGAGTCAATTTGACGATAAGGTTGATATTCTGCGGAATGTGTACGGTTTGCAAATTGAAGTTCTTTGGGAGTGTGAATGGGAAAAGATGAAGCGGACCGACCCTTCTGTGATGGAATTTATGAGTACATATTCAGCCCCTGAGAGACTGAGACTGAGAGACGCGTTGTTTGGGGGGCGTACTAATGCTTATAAACTCTATTACAAAATGGGCAATGGTGAGAAAATAAGTTACGTAGATTTTACAAGCTTATGTCCTTTCTGTCAGGCTAGGAAAACCTATCCGATCGGTCACCCCCAAATCATTTTCAAAGATTTTGAACCGATCAAAAATTATTACGGTCTTATCAGAGCTACAGTTTATCCGCCCCGCAAATTACTGCACCCTGTTCTCCCTTACCGATGCGGTGGAAATCTGATGTTTCCATTATGCCGTACATGCGCTCACGTTCAAAACCAGACAACGAACTGTAGCCATACGGATGAAGAGAGGGCGCTCACGGGCTGCTGGGTCAGTCTCTAACTTTTAAAAGCCATAGAGAAGGGTTACGTGGTAGCCAAGATCGATGAAGTTTGGCATTTTCCACAAAGGTCGGATACATTGTTTCGTGATTACGTAAAGACTTTTTTACGTTTGAAACAGCAGGCATCCGGTTACCCATCAAACGTTGTCACCAATGCTGACAAAGAGTCTTACATACGTGAGTATTATGAGAAAGAGGGTATTCGTCTCAACCCTGAAAAGATCTCCCACAACCCCGCTCAGAGGTCTATCAACAAGTTATTGTTGAATAGTCTTTGGGGATGGTTCTCTATGAGGGAGAATCTACCTCAGACTACTTTTGTGAAAGACCCCGAGCATTTCACCAGAATTGTTTTTGGTGAAACCGACAGTCTGTCATATTTCACATTCGTCTCGGATGACGTGGCTCTTGTCCAGCATCGCTCTGCAAAAGATGAAGTTCGGGAGACTTGTGACATTAATGTGTTTGTCGGTGCATTTACTACAACTCACGCACGCTTGGACTCGGTGACCGTTTGTTATACTCAGACGTGGACAGCGTTATTTTTGTATCAAGGGAGGGCGACTGGGACCCACCTCTGGGGGATCATTTGGGAGAGCTGACAAATGAGTTAGATGACGGAGATTATATTAAGGAATTTTGCTCTAGCGGGCCAAAATCCTATTGGTATCGCACCGCCAAAGGTAAAGTATGCATGAAGGCAAAGGGTATAATGCTCAACGCTAAAAATTCCCAAGCTATTTGGTTGGAGAGTCTTATTGGTCTGGTTGACAGCTATGTGACTGCCCGTGACACCACGCAATGCATCCTGGCCCACACCGAAAACATTGTGAGGAATAAAAAGACTCTCACTTTGCACAATAAATCAGTCGTTAAAAGGTTTAAGGTGGTGTATAATAAACGTCGGCTTTTGTCCGATTTCACCACTCTTCCTTATGGCTACTGATTCGACGCTACACAGGGGACTACGGGATGCTTCTGATTTTGATTTCAGACTTCAGCATCCATTCTCCGCCGTAATCAGTGGACCTTCAAATTCGGGGAAAAGTTATTTTGTAAAAAGTCTGCTGGAAAATGGGATGAAATTGATTTCTAAAAAAATTGAAAACATTGTATATATTTACAGTTGTTGGCAACCTCTGTATGATGAATTACTGAAATTGTATGATATTAAATTTGTGGAAGGATTACCGGAGAGTCTCAATGATGATGATTTATTACCCGTGACCAAAACAAATCTTTTGATTCTGGACGATCTAATGAACGAAGCGGGTGGGAACAACCAGGTCGAAAAGGTTTTCACTCAATTTGTACATCACCGTAATCTCAGCGCTATTTATATTGTGCAAAATTTATTAGCTCAAGGCAAAACCAGTAGAACTATTAGCTTAAACACAAATTATATGATTTTGTTTAAAAACCCTCGGGATGCCAATCAAGTAGCGGAGCTAGGATGTCAAATGTACCCTGGAAACGCAAAATACTTTATGGAGTGTTATCAAGACTCTACCAGCAGGCCTTTTGGATATTTAATGATAGACTATAAAGCAAAAACTCCTGAACAATACCGCCTCAGAACCTTGCTTTCTGAGAGCCAAGTGGTTTATCTCCCGAAAAAAAGAAGAACGTGATCGGTCGTCATGTCTGCCAGACTTTGTAAACATCTACCGCTGTTAAAACTGATACATAAAGCTACGCCTAAACAACGACGGCTTATTTTACAATCAGCGTCCAACGAACTCATTTTAACATTGTGCGAAGTGGCCCTTAACATTCTCTATGGTACGATTTCTATAAACCGGCAACAGTACCAAAAACTTAAAAGGAGAAAAAAGGAAATTACATTTGTTGCCAATAAAAAAATTGGTCTATCTGCCAAGAAGCGAGTCTTCAATCAGACTGGAGGATTTCTTTTACCGCTCCTTAGTGTCGCAGTACCCTTTATTTCCAGCTTAATATCATCTAGACGGGGTTGAGGATGGAGTATGCTGAGAAAATGTATTTAGTACCGCAACATCAGCTGGAAAAGCTGAAAAATGAGAATGTTCGCGAAAATATTCAACAGGTTGTAGAGAACGATCTGGATACATCCATAAGAAAAATCTTACTCAGGTCTGATTTGAATCAATACAAAAAGGCCAAACTCTACATGAACATCCTGAGCAGGTTTTTGACGATTGTTAAACAAGGCGATCGGGAGAGTAACGTTTTAACATTGTCGCTACCGAATTCTGAACCTGACCGTAAAGACGATCAACCCCACACTGCTGTTGAAGATGACGGAGGTACGGATGACGATGTGACTGAAGTTCTGAAGAATGTACCGTCAAGAAGTGTGAAAAACAGCAGGTACATATTAGACAAAATGTCTAAAGCTAAAGGACTCAGCGCATGGAACGAGTCAGGGGAGTTTGTGTTCAGGGGAAAAGCCATACCTGGATCGCACATGGTCGATTTGATAAAAAATGTCACTGCACCACAAAAGGTCAGGGATGACAGAAGACCCCCAGGATGGTCGGAGTTTATACACGCGTTTGCCGAATTAAACATCCCGTTTTCTACTGTGCCGAATCATATTGTTAGACAGACAATTAATTCTTTAAAGAGACATGGCACTGCTACCCCGGAATATGGAAGTCCTTCTGATATTGTTACAGCAGAGCGTGAAACGGTTTCTAAAAAACCAAGAAGAAAAAGAGTGCGTAGGTCAGGTGCTTCAGAAGATCCCATATTCAAATCGCCGTCTGTCGATCGAACTCAATGGTTAGAATTTTGAAATGTCTTGTTTGTTAATATTCGAATCATGAAATGTTGTGTATATGCTCTGTCTGCTTAAAATTTGAAATAAAAACAATAAAAAGATTTCAGTTTTAAGTCTTTATTTATAATCAATGCAAATTCAACACTCAAACATGGTTCAAATGAATATTACACGTTTGCACACACTGAATACATGAGAATTTTTCATTACACTCATTTGGTTTTAATCTTTTCACAAAGTACGCTACCATTTTATCATTTTTAATATAATCATCGCTATACAACTTCATCACATCGTTATAGCTAGCCCCGTTGATCAAATGATACAGAAAAAACAAACAGTGTTGCCCGCAAGTATCCGATGTGAAATACTGGACTCATCTGGATGAATATACTACTTCAGATGCGTTGGTTAGCAGAAAGTTTTTGATGGCATCTGGAAAGCAGTAGCTGTCGGGGGGATTTCCAAAACTGTCGAAAAAATACCCGGTACCGCCGCTATGTAAATAAACAGCCAACCAGTGTTCACCCGGCAGCAGTGCGGGGTGAGTGTTAATTATTGCAGCGGATGGTGAGTTCCTTAACGGCGTTTCAGGTAGTTGATCGCTTGGGAGCACCCCAGGAAAATGAACGTTGCATGAAATTTTGGCCATGATACCGGTGAGCTGTACGGTGTTCATTTCAATAGTAATCGACCAGGACCTGTCTGCGGTTAGAGACCTCAATGATACTATCGAATACAGCGTAGACTAATAAATTAATAGTATGCGGTAACGGTTGTCTGAAGCAGGCCTCGAGTCTGATGTTGCCAGACTTGATGAGCGATATGTGCTGACCGCACTCTTCGTCAGGCGTGAGGTTGAAGGCATAAAGGGTGTATCCATTCAGAAAGTCATTTCTGTCGATAGAGAGCGCTTGGTTTTTAAGATGTCTTCCAGATGCCATAGCCAGTTGCTAAAATTCTCGTACCTCAGCCCCTGATTCAAAATTTGGTTGTAGAGGCTTGGCGGGAAATTGCTGCCCGTCGACGTAGACTGCTAGGAACTCCAAATTGTAATGTTTGAACGCGAAAGGGTTTTTATTGTAGGCTCCTGTGAATGCATCGTTATCGACCATAGCCAGGACGATAGATTTTGGCAGTGTTCCTAAAAACAAATGTTCTTGATTTGAAACACAGGACCCCGCTGGTATGGAGAAGTTTTTTAGACAAACTCGATCTATGGGGTACTTTGCGGTAGTCGAGAGCAAAGCCTGGGCATGACCCAGTCTCACGGGGGGTGATACAGAGACTTTCTTGACAAATAGGCTCGCAGACATAATATTTAATTTGTACGCCACATCGCCGTCCCTCATCAGACAGAATTCGTCTTTGGCTCTGATCATCCGTAGTTTAATGTCAATATCATTCAACATCAAAAAATATATCGCTGTGAATAGGCGCCAGCAGTTCCACCACTCTGCTGTTCGCTGTGTAGGCTGCCCTCTTTTTCAGGCCCTGGTTATGTCCGTCAGGGTCAGTCGCGTCCATATGCCCGGCTGTGTCTTTGTAAAACAAGCCTGCGGAGAAAAGCGATTCCAGTGCGTCTTTACTGTAGTTGATCAGACTCTCGATGATACATCGATAAGGATACATGCTCGAACTCTGAGATATCAAACGATCACCCAGGCTCACATCGACTTGTGAAAATATAGTAGCCCCGGGGTAATTTATCAGGCCGACCTTGGCATCGTCTGGTAACTCGGCCCCATTAGGTCTTGTGATTTTAAGATGTAGATACAGCAGTGTGTTATTTAGGTCGACATAGTCATCGGCATTCCCTGCTATAAAAAACTCCAAAGGTGAAGAGTCCGATATAGCCGATAAAGGAGGCACTACTAAATAACCGTTTTTCTCAATCACCGTCTGCGTCAGAGGAAGCGTAAATAAGTCCAACTCGGACTTGATGCACTCTCCCGACATGCGGTGGAGTAATTCCATGCTAGAATATGGTTTTTACGGCTCTCTTAACCGATACGTTTGCTTTACAGTCTTCTTACACTTTCTGCGTGCGAGTGAATGTTTCTTGGGCCCGTGCTTTGTTTTCTTCTTTTTCGAATGACCCCGCCTTCTTATACCCGGCGGTTTAAACATTCTCTTATGAGCCATGACCATCAAACCCGAACCGTCTTGAGATTTAGCGTTATCGTTATACGTTCTTGACAACGCGTTTGAGACGACGTCAGATACTATATTTTTAGCAGCCGATTTTAGGTGGGGTTTAGCGATACTGAATCCCCTTTTCAACAGCGGTATGGCCATCCTAAACAGCCCTCTAAACAACCCCCCTAACCCCGCCCCGTACATAACACTACCCCCTGAATATCCTGGTAGACCACCACCGGCCTGATTTTGGTAATAGTTAACATATTCCGTAGCGTCCATCCCACGGGGGTTGTAATACGTCATTTTTAAAAAATGGAATGTTTAGACGGTTTAAAGTGTAGTTTTACAACGACTTTGCCGTAAGAAAATGGTATTTTGCGGTTTTGGTCGTCCTTCAGTTCGATGGTAATATCTGTGATGAGCTCCTTGTTGACCGATGCGTAATGCGGTTTGTCGTATCTAACACTGACGATATCATTGTTTTCACCGGTTATATGTACGCATCTCAAAAGGGGGACATACGAATCACCGACCGATTGATATTGGATAATGTCGGTGTAAACATACATAGTATAGAAACCCGCGTTGATATCAGCTTGATGAGGAGCGTATGTAGTTTGACTCCTCGTAAAATCAGCATCTTTATGGTAGGCTGAACGGCCGATAGCATCATCCGGATTCAATCCTAAAGTAGTGGCGAGTTTCCCAGAGAAGGTTACTGAGACGTTAGGTCTCGCAACCAGATACACTTTGTTTTTTAAAGGATCGTGAGTCAATACAGCCGTTGGTACGAGAACATTAGTTATCGCACGGACCACATCATGAACGTTCGCGTAGTACCCACCGTCTATTTGTACCTTCCTCGATACAGAAAACCCTGATAATTCTTTAAATGGTGCGACGTCAGGTCTAGGTTGTGTATGTTTTGGGACTGGTGCGGGTGAGGTGTTTAGGGTGAAAATTCCATCTTCATCATTAAAGGAGTACCAACTTCTAGGATATTCAATTTCAACGAGTGCGACCTCCCATTTACCTTTCAAGTTGATAGGACTCGCTAACCTTGTTCTGTAACTAGAGATACGATTTTCCGGATAAACCGACAAAGAAGCGTTGCACGGCAGCGTAACATAGAATCCGTTGTCGCCCATGGTACCCCGTTTACTCAAATGATCTTATCCTGTATGCGTTCAAGTGTTTTAAGGAGATTGCAAGTCCACCAGAGTTTTTTTGTTTACATAACTATTAAATTTCGCCGGCCATCCTAACCATTTCACTAAAACAAGCGTAGATCTCCCCTGTTTTTTCTGCCCTAAAATCTTTTCCACCTTAAAAGTTTTGTTTTTGCTCACGATTATTTTTTGTAACTCTTTTTCATAAAAAACTCCGTCGATGACCTCCCCGTCATAATCAGACAGTCTGTAGATGGGTGGTTGGCGCAAAATACATGCGGCTATAGTGAAAAATTCTTCTGTGTAGTTCTGTTCATATCCTTTGGTGAACGGTCCTCTCACTTTAGAAATTCGAACTACATCTCCGACTTTATATTTAAATACAGCTTTTTGATTCTTCTTTATATCTCCATACAGATTTTGAAACACCAATGCCTCATTTTCTTTGTTGACGTCTACTGGTCTCATCCTAATACTGCGGTGATAACTGGTGTTGTAGCCCTGCAAAATATCTTGTAAAACATCTATGTAATGCCGGGAATTTGTAGCTGTTAAAAATCGCCACATTCGTCTTTTTAGTGTTCTATTAAATCGTTCCATGACGCTGGCTTTCAAATCAGTAGCTGTTGCAAAATGATTAATGTCATGCTTTTTCATCACATCTTGAAAATGTTTGTTGAAAAATTCCTTTCCCTGGTCCGTCTGCAATTTCTGAGGTACGCGGCCATCTTGGAGTATAGACAAAAACGCTTTAGTTACTTCGACCCCGCTCTTATTCTTTAACACGCGAGCCCATGCATACTTGCTAAATACGTCGATGCACGTTAGCAGATATGTATTATTATCATTGTCCTTGGAATAGGCCGACATGTCAACGAGATCCGCTTGGAACTGGGTATCTACTCCGTACACGACGACTCTATTGCGTTTGTATTTTATAGGAGCGGCTCTGTGTAATGTGTAAGCATCCTCCCCTGCCAACCAATCCGAAACTTCTTTATCGGTTAGACGTACTCCACTATCCTTGAAGACTGAGTCTTTCAATCGTTTTTTACCACCTAAAGAACCGGGGCGTGTAATAAGCTTTTTTCATAAGCTCCGACATGTTGTCGTTTTCAACATGCACAAAAGAATAAGTCATACAAGCAGAGTGAGTCAATCTTTTATTGAAAACAATATGATGACGTTACAGATGGTAAAAGAAAATATTTTAAACAGGATACATAATGACAGCATGCTCTAAGTAATTAAAACTGTGTTACATACTAAGTAAAAATGAATCAAATACCATTAGTGGTTCTCTAGAAAGTATAGAAATTCTCTGCAGCCCTTAATATCGCGGTCTAGGATATAACCGACCGTTGTTTCAATAATATCATTGATGGTGAAGCGTGCAACGACACCTTTTGAATGCAGTGACACACAAACATCCGATACATTTGTACAGATACATATGATGTCAGCAACACGAAAGTCTGCGGGGGAATCGCACATCACATCCAGAACTTTTCTTATCGTTACACTATCAATCACTATCCCTTCAACGCAAATGTCGACCAATTCATCCCATGATTCAGCCAGTCCTCTTACAAGACGCATCTGTTTCTTGAGATTTCTCACACGTTTGGGGTCATCTGTACATTCGTCATCATCGCCATCACTATCTGCGTAGGATGCATCTTCGATGATCTTTTTCAGCATTGTGATCATCTGCTTTTTGTAATGACCTTTAAACAAAAATTCTATGATGTTCATTTGGCTGCATGTCGCACCCCTGCTGGGGGATGCTTGGTTACTCTCCATTCACAATTGAGAAACCTTGCCAGAGATCGACGGTGTCGTGCACAACTTTCTCACAGGATTTGTCCAGAAGTTTGTCTCTGATTTCTTGTAGCTTTACAGTGATGAATGGTTCGTCTTCTAATTCATGAAGAATAGCTCCGGCTGTTCCTTGAATTCGCTGAGGATGAGACTTTAACCCACACCTGCGTAGGGCGTAGGCTATAACGGTCCGAAGATCAGGTTTAAATAGTTTTTGGGTCAGATCGTCAAAGTGGGTGTCGAAAAAGTATGCTGGTGGTTCAAACAGGCAGGAATGTTGCAGTTGACTCGGATGATTTATCGCGCAGCCTTCACATTCATCCTTTTGCTTATCGCTGATGAGATGTTGCAGAAGTACAGCAATCAGAGTTTTTATGATTTTGAATCCGAGGTCAGTGAAGCATCCGTCTGGGGCATCGATCCCTTTTTCGGTTGAGGCTGTGTCAGACAGACCAGTTAGGAAACTCAGGTTGCGATATCCAAGTTCTTTGCAGAATTTATCCAACCATCATTTATCGGTATCAGATATCCCAGGTTCACCCATCAGAATAGTATCAGTAGCGTTGTCATCAGGTGGGTCAACCCCAGGGTTGAAAGAGACACTGTAGCTGCACCCGTGAGCACCGTCTTGAGACATGGCTTATAAAGATGTTGTGTGGGGTGGGGTTGGTTTACCACTCGCTTTATGGGCATAGTGAATGGGCGGGGACGGTAAAGAGTATGTACTGCTGCGTGCGCATCTCTCAGGGTGGAACAGCTGCAGTTTAACTTTATTGTATCCATCACGCATGTCACACCATTTGAACATTTTGTTTATGATTGAAAAAAGACAACTCAGCAGATCCCGATCGCACCACTTGAACAAAAAACGCATTTCGTACATAGCGTGATGCTCATTTTGTAGGATGAATCCTGAGCGATCGCTGAGCTTCGTCTTGTCTTTGCAGCAGAATATGTAAACGCACTCATCAGGCTTCTTTTTAGAGTGATCACCGACCACTCGGTAGCGATGATTAGGAGTCACCCCATCCCACTCTGAGATGTACAAAGGTTCTTCTCTACTGTCATTCAGATCTTTCCAGACACAGGTGTAGAATAAAGTCCAGTCCTTATCAGGAAATACCAGACAGGGGTCTCTTCCTGGTATAAATTCACCAGGACTGTCAGTGGTGTAGAGCGTCACGACTCATGACGGTTTATGGAATATGTAACCGAATACACGGTTACTATTCAACGTAAATTCGTCTCTCGCATACTCCTTATTCTCGTGGAGAAAGTTTGTCAAATAGACATGCCAGCGCTCTTTTCTCTGAGCCAGAGTCAGACTTTTCATCATCTCTTCATCCCATTCTCTCTCGGGGGTTTTAGGTGAGTATAATCCAGCCATGTTTCACAACTCTTTTTTCTGTCTACACAGAATGCTGCAGTGTCTATTTATATAGATGTGTTCTCCCACACGTGTGCGATGCACATGTGATCCTCAAATATGGCGTGTCAGAGTTCAAAAAGCCTTAAAATCATCTGTCTGCCATTTGATCACCCAGAAGACATCCAGAGGTTCACAGGGCACCATCGCTATTCAAAATATGTGGACAAAGGTCATATCGATCCCCGGAGGAATCACCAACAATGTCAAAGGTCATTGGGGTGATACTACGGTCAACCATGGTAGGGGGATGGGAAAACTTTGTGGGTGGCCCGTGGGGGAGGGGAACGTTGTGGGTGGCCCCAAGGGTCACAGGGGTCAGAAAGGTCAAAGGTCACGATCCATCATTTTGACAGAAGGTGCAGCATATCACTACTTGTGCTTTTTGATAAATGGTGTTATGGTTTTGAAATTTTAGTTCAAAAGCCTGGTTATAGTGTTAAAGCAATCGAGAAAATTTGTAAAATGAGCTTTTTTAATAACATTATCCAGCTCTTTCGATGGCATCTCCTCTTCACAAAGGTTTTTGTTATTTAAACTCATACAAGGAATGAAGGGTTGAATCTTGCTAAAGAAAAACTCACTCAAATTTGTGTTAAAGGATGACGTATATCATTTTTGATAAAAGTCTGAAACAAATTTTGAAATTCTCTTCTCTCTTCTGATAAACTGTGTCATCAATAAACAGAGAGAATATACTTTGTTTTTTCCAAATTGAAAAAGCTTTTTCCCCGGCTTCTACAATATACAAAATATATAGATTATTTTTAATATATTATTTTTTAATACGTTGATGTTCATAAACATAGAGGGTTAACTGGGAACTGATGCTCTACATAGTAAACCAATGTACAGTAATTGTTCAAGTAATTTTTTATTCCTGACTTTTTCATCAGTTTCTCTTAATGTTAGGCTCATCTGCAATATAAATAAAAGAAAGGCTCTTTTTTGTTCTTGAAAGATAAAAGGGATGATTTTTATTTATTACAAGAAACACAAAGTTGAAGGGCTGATGACAGTTTTTGAAAGAGTCATTGGGACATTTGCTTGAGTCATGGTACAAATAGATCAGCAGGGGTCGCTATTCTCAAAGGAAATTTCAGGGGGAAAATTGTTCACTATGGGAGTAATAATAATGGAAGGAGGATAATACTCATAATAGAGGACTCACATATGCAGTATATTATAGCTCATATTTAAGGTACTAATTGCAAAACTATAAATCAGCTGTTACTTCATGAATCAGAAAAATGCTTTGAGATTATCCCAACAATGACTGAAGCCAAAAGAAACCAGAGCGTTCTTTAAATATAGTTTATTAACAAAAACAGACTAACAAATGTTAACTTCTTAACTGTGCAAACATAATGGAACTGTGCAAAGTCTGCAGACATTTGGCTTTAACAAACAAACACGAGTAAATGTGCAAAATGTAAACATAAAACTATTGTAAACATCATTTGTAATGCCATGTCTTTAAGAGGTAGAGTTAATGTGAAAAATCTGGACAAAACTATACAACTTTAAGCAAATGCACATAACTTTTAAGACTATTACAGGTTTTTTGTCTGTCAGTGTCTGGCTTTAAAGCTGCTCTGTTGCAGGACTCAATATCGTCACCTGTGCTAAAAGCTCGCTCTGAGGGTGAACCGGTGGAGGAATACACAAGTAATGTTTTGTCAGGAGATAACTCTGGGGTGTGTTGTTGAACTGATCTTCCACCATGTCAGGGAGATGGTCTCAGTGTAGGACTTCTTGAAAAAGCTGTCCAGTGTCTTCTTCTGCAGTTTGGCTGGTGTAGCAGCATCATCTCCTTTGCCTCCTCCCGGTGCAGTGGATGGGAATGCAGGAGTGGCTTGAGATGTGCTCCGACATGACAATTTCAGTGTCAACAGATAATGTTTTATTAACAAAGTTCAGGAGGAACACGTTCAGATAATTAACCTAATTAACACAGGAGGAGCACATTCAGTTAATCAACTCAATTAACCATAAGAGGAATATATACAGCAGGCTTAGCTCTGTTCCATGACAGTTTTCCAGCATCCCTCCTCCACCCCATCTCCACACTTCTAACTATTTCTATCCCAACCTGGGATGGGGGAGATCTCTGGGTTTGGACAGTACGGCAAATACGCATAACCTTTACTCTATTTAAATTATATTTAAGCGTGAACTTGCGAAGAACAGCGGATGAAACAGCCTTGGAGTAGGGCTGTTAAATGCGATTAATTACATTTTTCATTCAGCTATTTTTTTGAGGAACTAAAATCATTTCATGTTCACTAAAACATTAACCAGTTATGCTGACATTTGTAATTGAATAAATTATGGGATTCAATAAATTTTTTATCGTGTTTTAAAACATTAACCGCATTTAACATATGCTCATTATTTATGAAGGCGTCAAGCAGGGCTGGAAGATCAATTTTTTAGTCACTGCCTTTAAAGCACACGCAAGTTGGTGTTTGTTGGGGCAGTGTGAATACGACAGCATTTTCCAATTTAAATACACAGTCAAACTGAATAATGAAGAAAATGTGACAGTCTTAAACACTGATACTATATTGTAAAATCAATTAGAATATATTAGAAATCCTCACTGTATGCTGTTTTTAGCACTGAACACTTCACACGAAACGCTGATATATATCATAGTTTTTTATGTTGGATATTTATTAACTTACAAATGGCTAAATGCAGCCGGTGACCGAAACACTGCAGATGAGTCCAATGTTTGAGTGAAACAGCCTTGACAATGTTTGCTCCATTGTCCGTTGTGATGGACACCTGCCGGTCCTCGCCAAGGGCCCAAGGTACGAGTGATCGTCCAGACCCGCGGAGAGTTTTTCTGCAGTATGATCATCCAAAAAAATATGATGACTGCAAGCATCTACTTTGAAGAGCTCACTCCTCGTCGACGTAGTGAATGGTGAGGCAAAGACACAGCATTTCCACAACATGGCGGGAACAACACTACTGACAACTGAAGCCACGCCTTCTTTCTTCACATATGCATTTGGGCGGCATTATGCAAATATTTGCACCGAGTGACGTACCTCGGAGAGGGAGAATTCGATCGAGGTGTGATCTGATACATGCACAAACAGCTACATAACAGACTAAAGAAAAGGAAAACATGAAAACGCATCACATGACCCCTTTAATACATTAATACAAATGTAATACAACTATTATTAAAAACATGATGTATGCTTATCTTTCCAAAAATGAGCCTGAACTGTTTTATTTTTGTTTTTTGTTTTTTTTCATAATCATGAAAAATGAATCTTTCATTAGTCTTTGTCTCCCTCTGCTGGTACAACACAAACAAACATATTCAGGCTCATTTTCTTTGTAACAAAACTAACTTTTTTGAGTTCATACTGTGCCTTTATACAAATAAAATGGTTAATCTATGAACGAGAAATTGTAATTTGCTGCTCTGAAATAAAAGGTGTTTCACTGCCGCCTTCATCATGTCTGTCAGAGGATCATTGAAATCTAAATGAAGTCTTAATTTATAACAGTGAAGTATAAAACACACAGTCACATATGCAGTATGAGACATTATATCTGTCACATCTTTTCATGAGAAAACTTAGCACTGACTAGATAAGCAATATCTTACACAGCACAAGGAAGCTTGATTTCAAATGGTAAATTTAATTAAAAGAGACAAGAATATAGTAATGAAATAAGAACAAATTAACAATAACACAAATAAATACAATAGAATAAAGATAGAAATGAAATGGACTGCTTTATTTTTTCAGGTAGGTCTAACAGTAGTATTCAGGTAAGAAACTGACAACACTAGATTGAGTGTGTTTAAAGTAAAGAGTGTTAAATGTTGATCGTATCTCCTTACTGAGGAGCAGCTCATGTGTTCAATCATTTACAGATCAATCACTCAATCACCTCAATCAACTCAACAAACACTTGAACATAGAAAAATATGATTTCTACACTCTACAGGTATATCGAAGTCCATTTACTAACATGTTAAACATATAAGCCTGTAGCCTTTATCATATGTTCTGTCATATAAACAGTATAATAACAATAATATAATTTACTTCCCTCAAACAACTCAGTAGGTATTATTAGTATTATTATAATTATTGTTTTTGTTGTTACATTTAATGTATTGTCACACTTTAATGTGTGAAATATATGATCAGAAAACTAAACACATTTATCGTCGTCAGGCTTTTATTTGTGTTTAATGGATAAAACAGCGGAGCTGCGCTCTCAGGTTTATGGCTGCTGTAAATTTGACCTGCCACAAGATGACGCTGTGAGATCTGTGGCATTGCGCTGTGTGATAAAACTGCACATTTTAGAGTGGCCTTTTATTGTGGCCAGCATAAGGCACACCTGTGCAATAATCATGCTGTCTAATCAGCATCTTGATATGCCACACCTGTGAGGTGGATGGATTGTCTTGGATTATCTGAGGACAATTGAGAGACTCAAACACAACTATTAAAAAAGGTTCAAACATTCACTGATGCTTCAGAAGGAAACACAATGCATTAAGGCGGGGGGTGAAAACTTTTGAATTTTAATATCAAGGTAAATTGTACTTAATTTGTCTTCCGGGAAACATGCAAGTATCTTCTGCTGCTTCCAAAGGGCAGTACTAAGTGAAAAAAAAAAAGATATTTAAACAAACTAAGAAAAATTTCAACATCTTCATCCTGTTCAAAAGTTTTCACCCCCCAGCTCTTAATGCATTGTGTTTCCTTCTGTAGCATCAGTGAATGTTTGAACCTTTTTAATAGTTGTGTTTGAGTCCCTCAATTGTCCTCAGTGTGAAAAGATGGATCTCAAAATCATACAGCTGGAAAGGGTTCAAATATGCAAAAAATGCTGGAAAACTGAAGAATCTGCAGGATCTGGAGGATTTTTCTGAAGAACAGAGCTCAGTTTAACTGTTCAGGACAACCAAGGGACTCATGAACAACCATCACGAAACAAAAAACAGTTGTAGATCATCCAGGTAACCACACACAGTATTAAGAATCAATGGTTCACATACTTTTGAACGGGATTATTTTAATAAATTCAGCTTTTTTTTTCTTGTCGACTATATATAAACATCTCTTATGTAAAATATCTTACTCAGGACAGTACTAAACAAAAAATAACATGCATTTTGTATGATCTCTCTTATTTTGTTAAAATTATTCACATTTTCCCAGATTCTGCAAGTGGTTCACATACTTTTTCTTGCAACTGTATATATACACACACACACACACACACACACACACATATATATGCATATATATACACATTTATAATATATGTACAAACTTTTATGTTAGATGCGATTAATCGATTTGACAGAACTAATATATCACTGAATGACATTTTAGTGGGTATTTTCCTTAAATCATGGTAAAAATGTATTATAGTCATTATTTTGTGCTTCAAATATAAAATTAAACAGGATACATTCTAATGTATGGGAAAAAAAACAAAATGTAAATCTGTATCACACTTTTATTTTATTTTTTTTGAAGCTTGAAACCCCATATTCGTCTTTGACCCATATATATATGAATATTATATATTATAATATGTAATTATATTTTATATATTGTTTGTCCATATATCATATCCTGCACGTATATGTTGAAACTCGGTAGACATATAGATCTTATTGAGTTTAACATCTTTCGCACCGCAAGTCATATGGTCTGCCAAACACAAAGTCAGCTTTTCGAGGGTTTGTGAAAATCGCACGTGCTGAACTTTTTAATACTGTTTCTTGTGAATTCACGCAAAGTTGGTCAACATGTCATGACATGAAATTCATCTAAACTTAAATGATCTCATTAATGTGGCTGTTGTGGTTGGCTACAGTAAATGTGGCTTATTCAATTGACTTTGACATAGGCCTTTTTAAATTTACCAGCTTTAAATGCATGTTGCCAGTCATGTACAGTTTCACTAGAGCCACCGGGCTTGGACCCCAACATCGCTGCTAGCAGCTATATTTAATGTTATTTTTAATAGTTAATATTGTTACTATTATTTAAATTTCATAATACATTAATGGTCCTAAAAGCCTTGTATACATATAAAATATTTATAAAATACATATTGTAGACGGAATGTTACTAGTGAGACACATATAAATGTTAAGCAGTGTACAGTATATGTGCAGTGACTCTCGTACAGTCTGAATTCATTCTCTTCTCTCATTTTCAAACAATCATCAATGGAACTCTCCTGATCTTCATGTACAGTTACTGCATGTTTGATAAAATAGTAATTCTACATCATTTCCTCTATAATTCTACACATCAAGCTCTAATTGTTAATCAAACACGAGTATTACATAATGAGTGTTTATAAAATCATGTCTGAACAAACCTCACATTATCTCATCTAAAAATAGAATTATTTTCAAAACAGTGACGGATATGCATTCGATCAGGCAATTATAAAACAAAATTATATACAATTTAAAAAATAATGTCAATATATTTATAGATTTTATTCAATTCTTCTAATCTATATATTATTTTTCTGTGGCTGTGACTCATTTTCACAATAATACACATCATGTGTTTTGAACTGAACTGTATCGCTATTTTGCAAAGAAATCTGTTTAATCCTCCAGTGAGGATGAACATCATGAAACAATCACTGAATATAAAAGTAACGTTAAATCACTGAGGACCTTCATCCTGAAGCTGGAAAAACTCTTTCCAAACAAGCGACTGGCATCAACAGACCATTAAGATGCATGTGAACACAAACTAAATCACTAAATCTGTTTGAGTGAGTGCATATGTTCAATGTGTCTCGTTGTCATCTCACTCGTTCTCCTTTTCCCTCTTTGGATTCTCCTCCTGTTTTTGAGCACTAACAGCTCCTAATCTCTCCATTCTCTCTCTGTCTAATCCAGGCCTGACCTCAATCCAGTGATGTAATGTGTCATGTGACATGGACGGGCCACGGTTTCCACCAATCAAAGCGCTTGCAGCAAGACTACATGAGGAGACAGTCGGACAAAACCTTCTTATGGGGACGCTAGAAACTGAAAACATGAATTATGGAGAATGGAAAAGATGTGTTTTTACACGCATGTGTTTGGGTTACTCTATGATCATTATAACTGACTTCATATAAAAATAACAGGAACTAGTTTTACCACTGAATTGACCAATCAGAAAACAGTACTGGAGTATGAAGTGTTTTCTGTTGTTTTGTTGATTTCTCATGTATGACTTTATGTATATCAATGCTGTAATTGCTAAATGAGACTATTAAAAGCCATTTTCATTAACTAAAATACTATATAAATACACTTAGGCCTAACTGTGCTTATACCGGTTACTTAAACAAAAAATTGAAATGTTTCCTTGGCAACTGACTGAAATCAAATAAGCTCAAGAACTGGAATTACTAAAACTGAAATAAAAATAAATTACAGCTACATATCAAACAAACAAAAGCACTTAACAACATTACTAAAACAAACTAAAAGACAGTGACTCTATTGTCCTTTTAGAGCTGCTTTACAGCCGAATGTGAATTTGTCTCATATTTGATGAAGTTTGCATCATTGATTCTGTTATTTTCCTGTTTATTACTGTGAAGCTGCTTGGAAAAAAAGTTATATTGTATAAAGTGATATAGAAATTAAGCTGACTTGAAAACTGAACATATAAAAATAAAAACTAATTCAACATATCAGTACATACTAATACTAATAATAGTATATAAATAGTACTAAAATGGCGCTCGCTAGTACATGAGCCACATTCTACTTTATTAAATGTCCTACACTGAAATGAAAACTAAGTGGAGAAAAAGAGAGACAGCTGTTCTTATTAAGAGTCTCTCACTCTAGGCTCCTCCTCCATCTGTCTGTAGTGCAGTGTGACCTGTGACACACATGGAGCTTACACACACACACACACACACACACACACACACACACACACACACACACACACACACACAGGTACCAGTCTCACAGTGAAGTTCTGTTGTAAGATTGTGTGTGTGTGTGTGTGTGTGTGTGTGTGAACAAGGTTAATCTCTATCATGCCCTACACTGAACACACAAGCACACACACTCTTACACTTACTACATTTTCATCTCCAGTTAGTGATGATATCCTAATGTGTGTAACTAGTAGATCTCTTAAAGTTAGTGTGAATATGTTAGCCTTAATGTTATCATTAAGCTCTCCAAAACAATGACAAAATTCACATTTAGAGGATATAAGCTTTCAAAACTTAGTCTCTCACTTCAGCCAATATGGATTAATGATTTTGATGACATCACTCTGCATTTCAGCTTCTCATCTGATTTTCTGTCCAATCAAATGCTCTTTAGTATCTGAAGCCCCGCCCACTACATTATAAACAGACACTGAAGCTGCGGCTGAAACCAGTCATTTGTTCACACATTTACTATTTTCTATATGGTGAATGGCACATAGTGCACTATATAGGGGATGTGGAACAATGAGTGCACTATATAGGGGATGTGGAACAATGAGTGCACTATATAGGGGATGGGGAATGATTCAGACAGTGCACTATATAGGGGACAGGGAACGATCAGACAGTACACTACATAGGGGACAGGGAACGATCAGACAGTGCACTATATAGGGGACAGGGAACGATCAGACAGTGCACTATATAGGGGATGGGGAATGATCAAACAGTGCACTATATAGGGGATGGGGAATAATTCTGACAGTGCACTATATAGGGGATAGGGAACGATTCAGACAGTACACTATATAGGGGATAGGGAACGATTCAGACAGTACACTATATAGGGGATAGGGAATGATTCTGACAGTACACTATATAGGGGATAGGGAACGATTCAGACAGTACACTATATAGGGGACAGGGAACAATCAGACAGTACACTATATAGGGGATAGGGAACGATTCAGACAGTACACTATATAGGGGATAGGGAACAATTCAGACAGTACACTATATAGGGGACAGGGAACAATCAGACAGTACACTATATAGGGGATAGGGAACGATTCAGACAGTACACTATATAGGGGATAGGGAATGATTCTGACAGTACACTATATAGGGGATAGGGAACGATTCAGACAGTACACTATATAGGGGATAGGGAACGATTCAGACAGTGCACTATATAGGGGATAGGGAACAATTCAGACAGTGCACTATATAGGGGATAGGGAACGATTCAGACAGTGCACTATATAGAGGACAGGGAACAATTCAGAGTGTAAATATGATTTCCATTGGGGCGAATGAATTCTGGTTTCATGTTAGTGTCACACGAACCGCCGTAGCTCCGGTCCAGAGACACGATAGCACAGAATGGATCATGATCATTTACCGAGCTCAACGGCTCTGGCCGATCTGTGATATAAATGAAATGCTATTGGCTAGTTTAATAAAAAGGGGAGGAGCTGATCGATATGCCCCGCCCCATCTTCCTGTTTCAGTGGAAATTACATCAACACATGGAATAATGCTGCGCCTTTCAATGCACTTAATTTGGCCTTTAAAGTCGGCATGAAAGGGAAGTTGCACTTTTTTTCTTACCCATTTGTGCCGTAGATCTGAGTGAAACTGCTTCTCGAACAAGAACAAATGTAGGGCGGGGCTTGATTTTGTCTGTGGGGAATTGATTGGATGGTTGTGGTTTGCTATTGGTGGATCTCATGTGAGTGACAGGTTGCCCCGCCCTCATCATCAGAGAAGAGAAGTTGCTTTTATTCTGATTCAAGATTACCAGGATCATGAATTTAAAACAATCACAGATAAATCATTCATAATAAACACTGCAATATGTTCCATTTTGATTTCATGGTGACCAACTTCAGTGGTTTACTGTAACTGGACAAACATGCAGATGTGTCTCTCTGGTCTTTTAAACACCTCAGCATCAGCGTTTGATCGTCTCGCCTGTCTGTCTCTCTGTTAATCTGCCGTGTGTCTGTCAGCAGTTTGCAGATGCAGACAGACGGATCGGACTTAAATCCCCCAGTATGACACAGATGGACAAACCACACAGACCTTGGAGAAGGTGAACACACACACACACACACACACACACACACACTCTCTCTCTCTCTCTCGCTCTCTCTCTCACTCACACACACACACACACACACACACACACACACACACTCTCTCTCTCTCTCTCTTACACACACACACACACACACACACACACACACAATAACAGTCATTTGCATTGAATGACTGTGGAAGACTGGCGCTTGAGTGTGAACAAGTCATGTGAGCTCTGCTGGTTTCTGTGGAAGCAGAGATGATGCTGCAGGTGATGATGAGTGTGTGTGTGTGTGTGTGTGTGTGTGTGTGTGTGTGTGTGTGTGAGTGTGTGTGTGTGTGTGTGTGTGTGAGTCTCACCTGTGCTCAGGCCCGACCAGCGGTTCTGCAGTGAGTCCATTAGGAAGTGAGGGGGAGGGGTTTACAGACCACGCCCACAAACATGAGCTAGTGGTAAACAAACAGAGCAAGATGAATCGAACTTTGGTAATTGTGGTTTTTATGATCATCTTTCGTCTGGGACAGCCCAGAATCATACAGTGTGTACCAGAGATTAGAGAGAATAAATCTTTTTGTAGGAGACTTTGAGCTTTGTAACTTTGCAGATCTTATACATGCACAAACAGATACATAACAGACTAAAGAAAGAGAAAACATGAAAACGCATCACATGACCCCTATAATACATTAATACAAATATAAAACAACTATTATTAAAAACATGATGTATACACTCAAGCTTCCATTATTCGTTTTCCAAAAGTGAGCTTGAACGTTTTTTTTTTCTTTTCATAATTATGAAAAATGAATCTTTCATTAGTCTTTGTCTCCCTCTGCTGGTACAACACAAACAAACATATTCAGGCTCTATATTTTCTCTGTAACAAAACCTCTTTTGAGTTCATACTGTGCCTTTATACAAATAAAATGGTTAATCTATGAACGAGAAACTGTAATTTGCTGCTCTGAAATAAAAGGTGTTTCACTGCCGCCTTCATCATGTCTGTCAGAGGATCATTGAAATCTAAATGAAGTCTTAATTTATAACAGTGAAGTCACTGTATCTTCAGTCTCTGTTGATTCTGTTGACTGTGAGTCTCTGTAGTGGATCCTTATTCACCATCAGATGATCATCAGAAGATCAGACTTGACTCAAGGTCATCTAATACCTAAAATAAAACACACAAACAGTCACATATGCAGTATGAGACATTACATCTGTCACTTCTTTTCATGAGAAAACTTAGCACTGACTAGATCAGTGCTATATAAATTCATTCTCAAACATGATAATATTGCTTCTATCTGATGCTCAAAGTCACTTTACAAAATCAAAAGGTCATGAAAGGTCACTTTCACACAATGGACAGCTGATCCAGAACCAGCAGAAATGATCATTACACTCCACTACAAATTTAATATCAGTTAATAACAACAACCCAAATCTCAGATTATCACACACATAGAGACAGTTAAAGGAGAAAATCTGAAAATAACATTAATATTATTTATACAATCAGTCACAACAATATGAGCAGAATTAAACTCGTATTAAACAGAGATGACAGACAGATGGAGGACCTTCAGAAACTGAAGCTGAATTTGAGACTCATTATCTGATGATCTCAGACAAAATGTTCACACACACGTGGAGTTACTGAACCTGGTACAATTTCCTTTATTTCTAGAGAGTAAAACAGCCATTTGAACTTTAAATGAAAATATGATGATGAAAATTGTTAAAAACTATTGTTACCATAGTTCCTCCAGTTTATAATGTGTATCATCCTTCAGATCCTTCAGCAGCTTCACTCCTGAGTCTCCTAGATTATTCACAGACAGATCCAGTTCTCTCAGGTGTGAGGAGGGGTTTGATCTCAGAGCTGAAGTCAGAGCAGCACAACCTTCATCTGTGACACCACAATCATACAACCTGTAGAGAACAATGACACACTCTTCACTCTCTCAGATCAGATCAACAGACTTCATTATTTTAAAAAGCACAGATCACCATGTTTAATGTGAGATTTACCATGTTATTTGTGTGTGTTTGTGTGAGAGGGAAAGCTTATATATAAACTTATATAACAAATGATTTATATCACATTAAATAACATGTAAAGATGATCACAGAAAAGAGATGGATGTGATGGTCATTAATGATTCTTGTTCTTGTTCTTCATGTATCTTCATGTATCCTGACTAGTGTTGTCACGATACTGGAATTCATAACTTCGATACGATACCTTGAAAAGTCTCGATATTCGATAACATTTTCGACACTACGGGGAAAAACACTGTATATACTGTCATATAATACATTTTTAATATTATTTCTTTTTTGTCCATCTATTGAAAGTCTAGCCAATCAAAAACTCTTCTGAAGACAGACACTTTATATGATAAAGATTTTAAACATTGATCAATCACCATTACAATTATCTCACAAATATTTTGCTAACTTGTTTTTGTAGCAGTAGTTTACACACACAGCACAAGCTTGATTTCAAATGGTAAACTGAATTAAAAGAGACAAGAATATAGTAATGAAATAAGAACAAATTAACAATAACACAAATAAATACAACAGAATAAAGATAGAAATGAAATGGACTGCTTTATTTTTTCAGGTAGGTCTAACAGTAGTATTCAGGTAAGAAACTGACAACACTAGATTGAGTGTGTTTAAAGTAAAGAGTGTTAAATGTTGATCATTTTATTTGTGTTTAATGGATAAAACAGAGGAGCTGCGCTCTCAGGTTTATGGCTGCTGTAAATCTGACCTGCCACAAGATGGCGCTGTTTTCGACACTCTTGATGCTTTGAAACTTTTTCCGAAACAAAAAAAAAAAGAGATAACAATAAAGTTAGATACCTGTTTCTTGAAGATATTATCTCGATATCTCCTGCATTTTTTTTACTGGAATAATTTATTTAAAAGTGGAAAAAGATTTGGTCTTTACAACAAAAATATTTTCTCACCAATAAAGTAAAAGAAGTGTCTTTCAAAATAATAAATAAATTTTACCCTGTTAAATATTTTATGATTAAATATAAAACCAATATTGATACAAGATGCTCATTTTGCCAAGTTCACACAGAAACTGTCTATCATTTATTTTGGTCATGTTTCTATACTGAACATCTATGGAAAGATATTGAAACATTTATTAAAGATAATAACCAACAAGATATATCTGTAACTTTTAAAGATATTATTTTTGGACACTTTGATTCTGATTCTAATAAAAACAAATCTTGTTTTGTTATAAATTTAATTTATTTTCTTGGCAAATTCTATAACCATAAATGAAATTTCACCAACAACAAACTAATTTTTCTTGTTTTTTAAGAATTTAAAATGTATCTTGATACTATTTCATCCTCTGTAAATAAGACAGCGAGAAGAACAACCTCAATTTGTAATGACTTTAATTTGTACACTCTAACTGAAATATAAATTAATATCTTACCCTCATGTTTTTTTATCTTCTTCTTTTAGCAATTATTGTTGTTTCTTTTTTTGTTCTGTATGTTCAGATGACATTGTACATATTGTCGATACATGTTGTGTACTCTATACAAAACTGTGTATCATTAATGTCATCTTTGTAATGTTTGCAATCATAATAATAATAATAATAATAATAATAATAAAACAAACTTTTAAAACTCAAACAGAGGGCAGGGTTTTACTTTAACGCTCCTCCTCTCCATCTCTCGCTCATAGCAGACTAACGGCCGGAGGGGAGAGGTTTAAACATTTTCAACCCAAGCCGTCAAACTGACGTCATCAGAGAAGGAACGCCATTTCAGACCGGAAGTAACTTTTCAGGTTTTGATTAAAGATTACCACGACAAACAATCTTTTTCTGTGTATTAACTTGCACGGATTAATTGTTCACCACAAGACTAGTAATATGCACTAACAAAGTAAATAGGGTCAATTTTGATTTCATGATGACTTTAAGAGGCTTCATTCCTCCATCCCTGCTCAATAGTTTTAGGCCTTTTTGCAAATTTTCCCATCGAATTTAGTTGTTTTAGAGCATTTACTCATTCTGAGCCTGTTTTTAAACATTATCTGTAATGTCATTTTTCATGTGTGGAAAAAGCAACGAAACTAAACTAGCCAATCAGATTTCTTTTCACCCATATCCCCCACGCCCAACCATGCACACACACACACACGCACGCACGCACGCGCACACACACACACTTTGACTTTACAACACACAAACGCACACCTTTATTTATTCTTATTATCTCTTGCTTTCTTAATATGTTATGTGTATGCATATAGATTTTAATAATCAATTTTAAAAATAAGTAAAAAAAAATAAAATCAAAACGACATTAATTAGACGCTCTGAACGATGAGTAGATTGTGCAACGTTAGTTTATTTATTTTTTGTTTATCGCAGCATATCGTATATTGTGTATTTGAAACATTTGAATGGACTGATAAAGGGAGCTGTAAAGTGTTTTTGTTGAAGTACAATGTCGCTTTGACCATAATAATGTACCAAATCTAGCTCGTATAAATATTACAGTAGTATAGAAAAATACTATACATACATTTATAGGTAAAATCTTACTCCGAGCCTCCTGTACCCATTCTGGGACGTCAAACAACTTCAGTCGGACCGCGAGACCACACACCTGTTGATTGTAGGAACGATTTCACAGCGAGACGAGATCTCACAGAGACTCACGAGATCAAACGAGACTTGAGAAGAAAAACAAATGGAGGACAATCGACGTTGTCAGCTGACTCTCCTGCCACGTGTTGTTTTAATGAATGTAATTAGGACTTTCATGATTCCTCATTTAAATTTGAGTACTTGATTTAAAAAAATCCTCAATAGACCCTTTTCACATTTCCGTGTTTCTCAGTAGCAGAAGTCGTCATAGTTGGGTAAACTTTTATAGCGGTGAATGAGAGACTACATTAAATATATTTTTTGTGTTTCTATTTGCACAAATAGCAAAAGAAAAACTCCATAATAGTGTTTTTACAACCTTCACAAAGAGGGAAAAAAATAGAGAGCGATTGATAACAGCAGTCAGAAGAGAGAAAGATGTCATTTTTACCGTCACTCCCATAGCCGCTGTATCAGAAACACCCTCACAGCAGCGGGAACTAGTTTTTTGTAATTTAATGGCAATATAATATAATACTAAATATATACAATAGTGATGACCGTTAAACGCGTCATCACAGTCTGTGAAAAGGATCAATAGACCTTTATCACAGCGGGATTGATTACCGGAAGTGCTCGTCGAAGCAGTGTATCGATTCTTCCGGTTATGTATATTTTCAATGGGCTGTTATCACCTAGATGAATAAACGCCTCTTAAAATGAGCATCTGCAGGATGATTTCAAACTCCAGACATTTTCAGAGAGGAGAAGAGCTATTCTTAGGATTAATGTGTTCAGAATTTTCCAAACTCAACAGAACTTGTAGTTTTAATCATCATAAGCTGATCTGAGAAAGCCGTGGCTCGTAAACATACATGATTATTTCAGCAGTTTTTATGTCAGTGTGCTCGTCTGAACCAATAGTGACCGCGACGCTGCAGTGTGAGAGACCTGATGAAGAAGATCAGAATCAACATATTTATTCATTTGTAATAAATATTTTAGTCATTGTGTCATTTTTCATTGAAAATCATTTCACTGTATGTAATTCACACATTCATGCCAAAATTCTTAATTAATATTCAAAGTATTCACACTGTCAAACCGTTACTGTTTACGATTGATTAAATGTTTAACATCATTAAATTTCTTTAAGGCAGTTACCGCACATTCATTCATCTATTTTAAAACTGCTCTTATTAAAATTAACCATGGTTTTACTACAAATAAAACTAAAAAACATGGTTATTATAGTCAAACCATGGTAACCACAAATTAACCATGGTCTTGCTAACCATATTTTAACCATGGTATTTTGTAGTAAAACGGTGGTAATACAAATGGTAATCAATCTGTGAAAAAACATGGTTACTACACTTTTACTGTAATAAAACCATGGTTAATTTTCATTAAGGGTGTTTATCAGTCAAATTCACTTATAAATGTAAATTCAACAGGTAAGAAATATGATCAGTAAGAGAAAAACACAGTTAATGAGAAGACGAGCACTGGACTGCGACAGGTTAGATGGGAAATAAATGTATTTGGAAGGAAACATTTCAGCAAGTTGAAGATATGAGATGTAAACACTCTCAGTTTGGAAATGCATCTACTACACATGAACGTACTCCAGCGTCCGCATATTATTTTAAAAGAAGGACCTTCATCCCGCCGTATCAGTCTCACCCATGCTTTCCTCAATTCTTGTTGTGTCGAGAAATCGTGAAAACTGAGGCGAGGATGTCATTGTTTAGAATTAGAGCAGCCGGATCGCTGCAGTAACACCGGCGAGAGGATTCAGACATTAGTTTGACTGAGTTGCGATGGGACCGGAAGTAGCGATACACTGCTTCACTTACCTGATATAGGAAGTGAGATAAAGTGTGATAAAGGTCTATTGCAGTTTTCCTCTTTCAACAGGGTTCACATGTGATTTATCAAACATTCATATGCTAGCATCATATCCTATCGTACGAATGATCGTATGTTGATAAATGTGGCGGCTGAAAACACTCGTCATTTAAATATCACGCCCCTAAAAATCCACGGTTTAGAAGCCTCGCCCCTACAGTTTACGACACGGAGAAACGTAACCCGGCCAAGAAGAGGAAGTAATCTCATGAAAGAGAAATTGATCCAAAAACACCCGTTAACCTTGTTATTGCAAACAATTACATTAATTTATATGCATATTTAATAGCGGTAAATAAAACAAAACATCCATAGACCTATTGTAGTTCCCTCCACAACAAATCATTTAAGTTACAGTATTCAACAGAACAAGAATGAAAAAGAAGCTATAAAATTATATATTAAACTATAAAATAAAACATAAATTAGATAGTCGTAGTGGCATTCATTATAAACAACAAAAGTCAAGCCAAAATTATTTTTTAAAGGCTAAAGTGAAACTGATGTGCTCACCTCTCTCATTTGGCAAGAATCCAAATATGTTTCTATATTTGCATGGAACATTTTGGTTACTAAATTATTATTCATCAATATCCACGTAAAACAGCATCCTTCACATGCACAAAAATGTGTGTGATTTACAGCGGATCATTTCATTTGAGCAGTGTAACTGTTCTGTTTGTCTGACTGCATTTTAGTTTGATGATGAATGGCTGAATTGTCAAGTTATAAACGATAGAACTGATGTTGTGTGTGTGTGTGTGTGTGTGAGGCGCCTGCGCGATCACTGGATTTACTAAAGATATTATAAAAACAAATACAATGTGTTAAAGTGTATGTATATATGTCGTGTAGTCCTATTTATTTTATTTACCTATATGCATCACAGCTCGACGCCTAGTCCTGTGCGCTAAAAACATGAAATCATCCATTGTGTTTGAGTTCAGCAGATGACTTAAGGGACCTGTTTTGATCCCTTAATTTTTTTTAGGGCTAAATGATTACTAAGGACTTTGTTGCAATGCATAACAGATCTTAAGGGAACACTTAAGCAATTAAGGGAAATACTTAGTGACAGCCTTAAGGTTTTTTTCTTGCAACCCATGTTTCACTAAGGGTACCCTTAACGTTATAACTAAGGGTTTTCTTAAGGGCTTTCATGCAACCGGGCCCAGACTAGCACTCCTCAAATTCATCTGAAAGATCCACATTTACTGCCTGAGAAATGTCTTCTTTTTAATCAATAATTACAATTAGAATAATAAGACACTATATAGAGCTGTTACCAAACAATTGAAATCACTAACAACAAAATTCATCTTTACACTGCAGAGGTGGAACAGAAGTTGCATCTGAATTGGTACAATTACAAATGCATAAATAATGTTGAGAATAATGTTTTAAAAATAAAATTTTGTCTATTGAACATTTGTAAAAATAAATAAATAATAATTAAAAAAAATCAATATCATGTTTGCAATTGTGCTCATATTTGTGAAAACAGACCTCTTTCTTGTGATATTGCTTAATTATATCATATGTTATAATATAAATAAAGATGTTATACAAGTACTTTTTTGCAATCAGATCTTGAATTTTGTGGGCATTTTTATTAATTTTGGTGACATTTTTATTAATTTTGGTGACATTTTTGACATGATCCCTTGTTGATTTCTGACCCGGCACAACAGTAACAAAATAAATGAAATTAGAAATAAGCTACTGATTGCATTTGAAGCAGTAAGTTTTACATCCAATCAAATTAATCATGTTAACAAAGAAATCAGACAATGCAGCGGAATTTTAGCGATATCCCCGCAGGTGTGGTCTTGAAATAAAATCCTGAGTCCTTTTAGTTTGAGACCAAGACAAGACCGCGACCTTCAAAAACTGGTCTTAAGACCGATCTCGAGTACTACAACACTAGCTGCGTGTAAGTTCATGCTAACTCAAAAAAACTGATCGAAAAATATCTCTGAAATATGTGAACTGTTCATCACGATTTCAAAATAAAAGCTTAATCTCGGAGTTGAGTTTGCATGTTTTGATGTCCACATATTCTTGTTCAAGAAATTACAGTGGCTGCAGCATTTCTGTCATCAAGAAGTTGCCAAATATTAAACATTAAGTGAACATTTAAAATAATGTCGTTTGACCAATATTAAATACAGATTTGATCTGATGTAAAGTGGGACAACAACAATCATCAGGCCGTTGGCGCCCTCTGCAGGCATTTGTTATAATACATAATATAATTGTTTATACAATGTATATTATATTATGCATTTTAAAAGTGTTGTTTTATAAAACCATATGATTACTTGCTTTTGATCCAGATATTATTGCCCCCTTGTTATTATATTTGTATTTTAAGTCATGTTAAAGGCCATTGTTTGCTTAGGTCTATTTTTATTATCATAAAAAATATCCGATTCCTTGATTAATTGTGAAAATAATCGACCGATTACTTGATCACCAAAATAATCGTTAGTGACAGCCCTAAATGTAATAACAACAGTTTAATTCCCTTATTCCATTTTGTTTCTTCATGAATAAATGAAATTATAAAATTCAGTGACTCAGTTTCATGTGAGAGTCACATATGATCTTACCACAGTTTCTCCAGTTTACAGTGAGGATTCTCCAGTACAGCAGAGACTATCTTCACTCCAGAGTTTCCTAGATTATTATATGACAGATCCAGTTCTCTCAGGTGTGAGGAGGGGTTTGATCTCAGAGCTGAAGCCAGATCAGCACAACCTTCATCTGTGACACCACACTGCCTCAACCTGTAGAGAACAATGACACACTCTTCACTCTCTCAGATCAACAGAGACTTCATTATCAAAGAGAAACCAATAACATAAACTCAAATCACCATGTTAGATGATCTTGGTCTGTGTCACAGAGAAAAAAACATTATCATAACACACCTGCAGTCAAATTCAAGCAGGAATAATACATATATTTACATGTATGATTATAATTTGTGCAATATTTCTTTTTTTAAACAATTAATTAAATATGTCAGTGAGTTTTACTGTTATTCTAAGAGATTATATAAAAACTGATATAACAAATTAAAACTGTATATCACACAAAAATCTAGAAAAATTGTAACAGGAAAGGTTAATGTAATGAACATTAAAGAGTCATGAAACCCCCCTCTTTCAGCTCAAGTCTACCTCACAATCATCTTAAATGTGTGTGATCAGCTAGAGATAAAAAGAGCAGGAAAATTTGGCCATGCCCCCATTATTTAAAAAATATATATTTATTTGATCACATTTAAAGATATTTCACATATTGTAGTAATAAATACTATTGTCCTGCAGCATTTAATAATCATGATAATAATTAATATATTATATAATATAATAAAAGTATCAATAGAATTGTTATTATTAAAGTACCTGCCAAAAGTCTGGTAACAATTATTAATTATTTCGAAATAAATCTCTTTTGCTCACCAAGGCTGCATTTATTTGATCAAAAATACAGAAAAACAGTAATATTGTGAAATATTGTTACAAATTTTACAAAAAAGTTTTCTATTTTAATATATTATAAAATGTAATTTATTCCTGTGATCAAAGCAGAATTTCAGCATCATTACTCCAGTTTTCAGTGTCACATGATCTTTCAGAAATCATTAAAATTCGATTTGATGCTCAAGAAACATTTCTGATGTTGAAAACAGTTGTGCTGCTTCATATTTTTCTGGAAATGGTGATACATTTTATTTTTCAGTATTCTTTGAAAAAGAGAAAGTTCAGTAAAATTGCAACCATGAGCTGCGCTCTCCATGACGACGCGGTAGTTTCAGCAAAGGATATACGGATTTCCAGCACTGAAAATCACTTGCAGTATCTCTGCTACTAGATTTATTTAAAAATGTGTATCTGTGTACAGCTCTGATCAGATATTCCTTGGCTGATCTTTGTCCTGCAGATGGCGCCGCACAGCGCTCTCTGGAACATTCCGTCCCTGACGTATTAGGGGCCATTCACATATCGCGTCTAAAAACGCGTGGAAAGCGCGGCCGCACCGCTTTCTCCATCTTTCCAAAGCCCGTGGCGTCTGTCGTTGTTATGCAACCATGAACTGCGCTCTAGGAAGTTTCAGCAAAGGATAAATTGATTTCTAGCCCTTGCATTAGCTTTACTACTAGATATATTTATGTGAACGGCCCCTTAGAAAACAGAACCTTTTCACAGTTTATTTAGTTAACTGCTTAAGGCATTTCGCAATTTGAATCATCAAGCAGTAACCAGCATAACCCTGAACACAAAAAACAAACAAAAAAAAACAAAAAAACAACTGATTTCCGGATTAATCCAGAAGAATCACATCCCTGCTTGACGAGTGTGAACAGAAGGGACGGAGTGGAGCACAGGGGAGAAAGAGGGGGACGAGCAACTGTCATCTGTCAGCGGCCCATGATGTTCTCACTAAATATCAGGGGGAAATTGTAGGATTTTTATTGCTGACAAAGTTAAATTCATATGAATTATGAATACAATAGCTTACACACACAGCACAAGGAAGCTTGATTTCAAATGGTACATTGAATTAAAACAGACAAGTAAATAGTAATGAAATAAGAACAAATAAACAAATTAACAAAAGCCACCCTCGCGCCACAGCATGTGACAGGAAGAGACGATGAGTCGTTTTGAAGGGGGAGGTTAATGTTTTTGATTAAAGATTATGAGGGCACATGAATTTTAAAAAAAATAATGAAGTGCACGGATAAATTGTTGATAATAAATACTACAATAATCCATAAAAAAAATAAGAATTGTCAATTTTGATTTTATGCCGACTTTAAATGTTGATCGTATCTCCTTACTGAGGAGCAGCTCATGTGTTCAATCATTTACAGATCAATCACTCAATCACCTCAACTCAACAAACACTTGAACATAGAAAAATATGATTTCTACACTTCATTTAGGCCTGGGACACACTAGATGATTCAGTCGGACCGCGAGACCACACACCTGTTGATTGAACGATTTCACAGCGAGACGAGATCTCACAGAGACTCACGAGATCAAACGAGACTTGAGAAGAAAAACAAATGGAGGACAATCGACGTTGTCAGCTGACTCTCCTGCCACGTGTTGTTTTAATGAATGTAATTAGGACTTTCATGATTCCTCGTTTAATTTGAGTACTTGATTTAAAAAAATCCTCAATAGACCCTTTTCACATTTCCGTGTTTCTCAGTAGCGGAAGTCGTCATAGTTGGGTAAACTTTTATAGCGGTGAATGAGAGACTACAATAAATATATTTTTTTTTGTGTTTGCGCAAACTTGCAAACTTCAAAAAGAGGGAAAAATAGAGAGCGATTGATAACAGCAGTCAGAGGAGAGAAAGATGTCATTTTTACCGTCACTCCCATAGCCGCTGTATCAGAAACACCCTCACAGCAGCGGGAACTAGTTTTTTGTAATTTAATGCAAATTTAATATAATACTAAATATATTGTTATAAATGTACATAAAAATTTTAAAAAATGAAAGTATAAAAACTTTGCAGGATTTACAATATTCATGACCGTTTAAACGCGTCACAGTCTGTGAAAAGGATCAACAGACCTTTATCACAGCTATAGAGACGGAGCGACACGCGTCATAATCTGAAAACCACGCCCACCGGGGGGAAAACAATCCAACCATCTCCATAGAGTACCTCAGGGATGATGTGTTTTTGTAGGCAAAACCCGGAAGCGAGTTAGCATTTTAGGACTTCCGGTTCCATCGCCCCGAAGTCAATGGGTTTTTTTGAATGGGTTTTTGCTAAATCGCCTGAAATAAGGTCTGTGGTTAACAAAGCCTCTAAATATTTTCATGTTTTGATCTATGACATAAAACACACCAGTTATAACCCGCTTGTGATTTTTTAAACCTTTATTGTGTCTTAAAAACGGCGGTTGCTAACAAATTGCTAAAAGGGACTACTTCCTTTGGCAGGGACTTTAGACGTCATCATGACAAACAGGACATTTGGACAGCATTTCTCATGGAAAAGTGGATAAGTATTCATACACAGCACAGATCATAATCAGAGAGCATGTTTTTAAATAAAGTTGTTTTCTAAATAAAGTTTGAGGAAGCTTGGTGGTGCTGACGTTGATCCGCGACCATGGTGTGCTGTAGTCCGTTTATAGCCTACTGTTAGCTTTTTATATCTGACCCTTCAAAATGTATAAATGTTGTGTTAACTTGTAAAGATTATCTTGATAGACAAAACGTGTAAGTGTCATAACCCTTTGTTAAACACAGAGCTCATTTTTTGCGATTTTCCAAAAGTCTATGGGAAAAAAGCATTGGCTTTCGATCGAGGGAACCCGTGCGCCGCTAACTTCCGGGTTGGCCTACAAAAACACGTCATCCCTGAGGTACTCCATTGACTTTGTATTGCGTGAGGCTGCCTCCTTGTCATTTCTGACTCATAACAAAAAACAGAACAATGTCTAAAAGCTGCTATATGACAAGGTGTACAGCAAACAAGCTAAAAAAACCCAGAACCAGAAACCCAGAAGTTTTTATAAGCTGTCGACCCAAAAAACGAGCGTTTAAGGACTAAAAAGTGGATACAGAGCGCGACATGTCATATGACTATGAGAACTACGCCCACTGGAGGGTAATGTAATCAGCGGCAGGAAATATAATATATAAAACTGACATTTGGATATTTGACTTAACAGTGACTAAATGTTTACTGCACACGTAGGCTTACTGAGGCATACTGAGTGTCAGGATCCCAAAATTTACCCATTCTTCCTGCTGATGCTTTATTACCTGTATCCACTTTTGTCTCCTTAAAGGCTTTTACGGTTCAGTAGCTTATAAAAACTTAGTTCTGGGTTTTTTAGCTTGTTTGCTGTACACCTTGTCACACAGCAGCTTTAAGACATTGTTCTGTTTTTGTTATAAGTCAGAAATGACAAGGAGGCAGCCTCACGCAATACAAAGTCAATGGAGACGGTTGGATTGTTTCCCCCCCGGTGTGGGCGTGGCCTAAATGCGCTCTGTCTCTATAGAGGGTGTGCACGTGACGTCACCGTCGACCGTTATGACTGCGGTTACGCCCACTGAGTGGCAGCATTGATTTTCAGCGTGAATGCTGTGAAAAACACACTAAACTCATCCAAAACGGGAAAGAGCTTTGCGATTGACTGTACAAATAGCGTAATCGTTTGTTTTACTCGCGTTTTCGCAGTTTCCCCTATTAAATCCAGTCATGCAGCAGGTTCTTGTACCACTCAGTCCAGCTGAGGGAGCGCGTTCCGGCGGGAAACTGCCGTCAATGCATACCCTCTATTGTTAAATTCACCATCCTAACGACAACCTGTCACAGATGTATGGAGGACCAAACCTGCAGAAATTAAAAATTAATAAATGAATGAATGAATGAATGAATAAATGTGATAATAGGAAAATAAATAAATGAATAAACGACTTGATAAAATTCATTTTTTCCTCCTTAATTTATTATTTTCTGCTTTTGTTTTAATTATTTATGCATTCATTTTTTTTATATTTATTTATTCCAATATGTATTTATTTCCAAATTTATTTATTTTAACATTTATTTATTTATTTCAACATTTTTTTTATTTTCATATTTATTCTTACATTTCTTTGTCATGTATGATAATTAGGTGGGTTGGTCTTGCTTATCATTGTTCATCATTGATTGAAGCGCGTGCTCGATTACTCTGTATTTGCAGTGACAGGTTGTAGCTCTCGCGTGTTATTCACCTTATTTTCGCGACAACAAGGGTGACGTTATTGCGTTGGTTTTGTCATCTTACTTCCTGCTGAGAGGGACCTAAACTAGTCGCTAGCTGTAATCCTATAGCTGTAACGGTAGATTAGATAAAGCGGTCGGAGTGTTGCGGTGCACTTTACAATTCACACCCACCACCTTAAGACGAGGAGCACCTGAGGCAATGGCTGAAGGCGCTAAACTTGAAGTGCCCTTATGTGTGTTCGTACCATTTCATGGACGGGAGGCCGACTGACGAACACCCTTACCCCGAGAAATGTCTCGGCTACGATGTTGCGGTAAAGAAGTCACGCCGGGTGCTGAACAGGTTGTCAGATTCAGGTAAGCTAACTTAGCTAGCCATGTGCTTGTTAGCCTAACGTTAGATTTGTGAAGTCCGTTCTATGAATGTGAGATCAGTAACGAGCAGTTACAAAATACAACGAATCTTGCATTATTACCATTGCCACCTATATATTTAATATTTACGATAGTACAATGGTACATATTTATTATAGTACATTACAGTCTTACAGTAGCTTACGTTATTCCTGTTACAGAGATTGCAGATGATAGCAGGCCAGCTACATCTCTCATTCAGATATTGATATTGACCTACGTATTAACACTAGAGTTAGAGATTGTGTGTTTACTGTCTCGTTATTAATGCATCTCTCTCACACACTGTTCTGTTCAAGTATGGGTGCCATCATACATTAATTCATGATGTATTTATAGTACTAATGTAAAAATATGTTTATGGTTCTATTATTTCCACAGATGCATCGATGAGTGTCAGTGATGCAGTGGACAACTGTGAGGATGATCACATCCACATGTCCTGAACTGTGATGCAGAAACACAATGGGAGGATCCATCTGTCTCTGACCACAACTACACTTCAAAATCACAACTCAACCTGAAGCCGCCTACATCTGATATGAGAACACAATGAGCCGGCGCCGTTATACACAACTCTGCTGAGAAACAACCACCTCTGTCAGCTCACAGGGTTGACGTTGGATGTACACTTGGGATCAGCTCCTGATGACTCTGATGAAGCTGCGTCTTCATTTATTGCAGGGTGATCTTGCTGAAAGGTTTGGTGTTTCAAAACCTGGTGTTGTGATAAATTCATAACTGCAAATTCAGGATTTCTGGAATACCTTCGTCCAGGTGATGAAGTAATTGCAGACAGAGGCTTCACCATAACCGATCTCCTCTATGAAAGGAAGGTGAAACTTGTCATTCCAGCGTTCACCAAGAGAGACATGCAACTCTCCGAAGAAGACACCACCAACTCCAGGCGCATCGCCAAGCGGTCATATGACTAAACTTCAACATTCTTTCTTACAACAGTTCCAATTAACCTCACCCCTAAAATTGATAAAATGTAGAGAATTTGCCCTGTGTAACCTTCTAAGCAACATAATTTCTGATGTAGAGGATAAATAAGTGTTGATGTGGAGGTGCGTTCCACATCTGTCTGTGCTGTGGTTTTGCTTTAACTAATCAGTGTAAATAGTGTATGTAGTTATTTTTATAAATCTTTACAATGTGCCAGATGTTAGCTGTCAGTATTTTTTTAGGGATGCACCGATGTACCGGCCGCCGATATTTATCGGCCGATTTTTGCTTAATTTACAACCATCGGCATATCGGCTGTAGCAGGAAAAAGGCCGATATAACAAACCAATGGTTTATTAATTAACTGTGTGAAGGCGCTAAGCTGTATGACTGTTGCGTAATCCTAGCGCTGCTGTCTGCGCTTTAATATTAATCAAATAACAAAAAACAAAAAAAATCACACCCTATTCTTGACTAAATAACTTCTGTAACTTTCATAAGTGTAGCAGACCCCATCCGAATGATGACCAAACCTTTACTCATTAAGTTTATTGCGTCCGTTTTCACTCCAAACAAATCACCACAAAAGCTAAACATTAGAGCACAAGAAGTGCGCATTAAACTCTCTCTCTCCGTTGCATTATCAACATACAGCGAATTACTCAAAACACTTATTACAACTAACAGTTAACAAATACATACAGATTTTATGCCTTTTCGGGGGATGCTTAATAAACGGACAAACTTTAAATCTGCAAAATAACTGAAGAACTGCGCGCTCTCCTCAGACAGTAGACGAGAAAACACGTCAAAATAAGAGTCCCGCCTTAGTAAAGGAGATATTTCAGATCTAATACATATTTAAATTTACAAAAAATATTAAAATATATACAAAAATAAATTAGAAGATTAATCACAATAAAGCCTGTTACAATAAAGAAGGATTAATATGTATATAATTTATACAGTGAAGAATGTGCAGTGCTATTTTACATTTGTTTACTTTATTTCTGTACCTGAAAACCTAAAACCTTAAACCTACCTTAAAAGCACTGTTTATTTCATATGTATCTTTGTTCTGTTGTTTTTATGTAGGCCTGCTGAATGTTAAATGGATCCAATTGATGTTCATTAGAAATTATTTGATGATGCAGCAATAAACCTGCTAGTATATTTTAATGCAGATGTTTTTGAACTTTGCTTATTTAAAACATGATCAAAATATCTATTTTGATGACAAAATTTCAAATAAGAGAGGAAGTGACAAATATTGGTATCGGCCAATAATTGTTTGTTAATATCGGTATCGGCCCCAAAAAATCATATCGGTGCATCCCTAATTTTTTTATAAAACCATATATTGTGAGCACTGTAGATTCCCCTTAAAACTCAAAGGAATTAAGTCTTCTGATTTAAATGGAATAAGTCATATCAAGTTTGCAAATGAATTCCATCTTGGGTTATTACATATGAAAATTAAATGGTGAAATATTACCTCTACATGAAGGTCAGTAAAAGGTTTCTCTAGCTTCCTGATGACAACAAACACTCTTAAAACTGATTTTATAAAACTTGTATTAAATTAAACATTTTCTAAAACAAATCACAAAGTTATCTCTCGTTTAACAAAACTGATTTAAAATAACTCCAGTCTTCTTCATCTACACCCTCTACATGCTGCTCCATCAACTCCTGACAGTCCCCATAGGTTTCCTCTGGCCACTTCTTCATATCATCTACCCACGTTAATGATGACGATGGATGGGACAATATGAGACCATCTGATCGTCGTATAAAGTTTTCTCCGTGCTCCCAATTTAAAACATTTACGGCATTAACGTTATTTGTCATTTTGCTAAAGTTATAGCTAGCTATCAACAATCTTCTAACCAACCATCCACTGGGTGTCTGACTCTAGGCGTCTGACGTCGACGGTTCCAGACTCTTTGACGATGATGCTGTGGAGATCACATAAGTAGCTTCAGCTCCGTGTTTTTATTTCTGGAAAATAGTTTAAATATTTCGGCATAATGCGAATAACATTAGGTGAAAATAACTTACAACTCTCCAGCTGATCTGCCACATCCCGTAGCAAACTAGACAACGAATTACTACTTGCCGCCATTTTCTTTGAAATTTTTTATTTTTTTATTTTTTTTAATAGAACTTCAAACAAAACAAAGTCAATGTACAGTCAAAACTACAATACATATACACATAGAGAAAACAGACAGCTGGGGGGAGGCTGTAAAATTATATAAATATATTAAAGGATTCACAGATAGAAACAGTTTTAATTGCTTTCTTATTATGTGAATGAAGAATAGTCTTGATATATATTTGCATTTCTTTTTCAAGAACCAAAAAAAAGGATGAGTTTTACTGTACTTACATTTATGTATGTGAAATTTAGCATAAATTAAAATTAAATTTATAATATAGTATTATTTTCTTTTATTTGGGGGGATATTAGTAAAACCAAATATAACATTTTCTAAACACAACGAAAAGGTGGAATCAATGTTGTCAATAATAAATCTAGACAAATCTTTCCAAAATTTTCTTACATGAGCGCAATGCCAAAACAAATGAAACAAAGTTTCAGCCAGTGTATTGCAACAAGAAGTTTAAATCAATATCCTTTTTAAATTTCACAAGAAAGCTATTTACTGGGTAGTATCTATGTAAGATCTTAAAAGTTATTTCCTTAATTTTATTTACCAATAAGTATTTGTTTGGTAAAGTCCAGATTGCTTTCCATAACAAACCTCCCACCAGTCTATTCCAATAAACAATACAGATGGGCCTAGTGACAATATCTTTTTGAAGAAGAGAACGAATAGTTTTATTAACATTTAAGACTCCGGGGGCAAAACAAAGTTTCCCAACTGCAGTATCAAATAAATTAAATGAAGAAGAGGGAGCAACACTGGTTTGGGTATTAGCTCTGAATAATGCCAGGACCCCTGTGGGAATTGCATCCATGACAATAGAGAATTCCCTTGGTGTCACTGGAATTCTACGAAAATCTAGAAATTCAGAGTAAGTGAATAATAAGCCTTCTTGATTCAATAATTTATCCACTCGTATTATGCCTGCTAAGAACCATCTTTCAAAAAATAAGGATTTATTTTTAAATGATATATTGTAATTGTTCCAAATTCAATATCTATGGGGTGAAAAGTTATGCTTATATAACAGGGACCAAGCGCAACATTTGTTTGTGAAAGCAAGATAAGATCAGAGGGACTTTATCAATTTTGTAGTTGCAAATCAAGAGAAATTCAAGACCACCTACTTTGGAGAAAACAAATGGGTATAAATCTCCAAAGAGAATTTGGATTTAGAATAAAATGTCTAATCCAATTAATTTTAAAATGATTATTTAGAGTACTGAAATCAAGGAAGTTCAATCCACCTGATTCATAAGTATTCATTATTATAGATTTCCTAATATAATGTGTTTTGTTTCTCCAAAGAAAATTAAATAAAGCAGTATTGATAACTTTACACATCTCCTTAGAAACATGAAGGGAAGTAGCAGTCTTCTGGATAATGGGATCAAAATTGATCTTACATCTAGATTTTTGATCTTTCCAAATATGTCACTGATTCCTTCACTGGGACATTAGCAATATGTTGTAACTGACAATCTTTAATAGATAACAGTTCACATTTGTTAATGTTTAAACTAAGGCCAGAGGCTTTAGAAAATGTATCTACTACTTTAAGAGCAGCTGGGACCTGAAGTTGATCTTTTAGGAAGAGTGGAGTATCGTCTGCTAACTGGGATATGATAATATCCCTGCCAGCAATAGATATTCCTTTTAAGTGGCTTGATTTAATATAGATATTCATAAGTTGAGTACAGAACAAAAAGAGGTAAGGGGAGATGGGACAACCTTGTCTTATACCACGTTTTAAATAAAATTTGGAGGATGAAACACCTTCAAGTTTAACAGAACACAAATTTTCATAATGACCCAAAAATAAAAGCATGCTCCACCGTATCGAACGCTTTATAGAAGTCTAAGAACAGAATAAATCCATCATCAGTACTTAAATGTGAGTAGTCCAACAAGTCTAAGACTAATCTTATATTATTTGAAATATGTCTTTTCTTTAGGAAGCCAGTTTGTGCCTCATCTATAAGAGGATCCATGACTGACTTGATTCTATTGGCAAAGACTATGACAAAGATCTTATAATCATTGTTTAATAGAGAAATTGGTCTCCAGTTATCTAACAGCAATGGGTCGGTTTTTGGTTTTGGAATCAAAGTTATAAATCCTTGAGTTAAAGTAGGTGGAAGACATTGATTTTCTGTACTCTCTATATAAACCTCTTTAAGAAAGGGGGCAATAAGATCAGAAAAGGTTTAATAAAAGTCGGCCGTGAGGCCATCGACCCCAGGAGATTTATTAACCTTAATATGTGCGACAGCATTTAAGACTTCCTCAACAGTAATCAAACTATCACAGAGCTCTTTTTGTACAGGGTCGATGGTCTTACAATTAATTCCAGAAATAGAGTTCAGAAACAGAGAAGCTGAATGTTCACAAAATTTGGATGAATATAATCTACTATAAAATTCTGTACAAAATTTTGACATTTTAACTTGGTCATCTGTGATATTCCCATCTATTTTAAGTTGTTCAATTGTATTATTTCTAGAATGAAATTTCTCTAAACCAAAAAAAATATTCAGAGTTTTGTTCCCCTTTTCCCAACCATTGCTTCCGTGACCTAATGAAGGCTCCTTCTGCCTTATTCTTATATAATTTGTCCAATTCCAATTGTAAAGTGACTAACTCAGCTTGTTCTTCTTCATTTGGACATGATTTTGATGAGAGGGCAACTAATTTTGAAATAATATTGTCTTCCTGAATACGTCTATCTTTTGCCATTAAACTTCCCTGTTTTCGAAAGTACTTGCCTACCTCAAATTTCAGTAGTTTAATCTCTGAGTTGAGTTTGCATGTATGATGTCCACATTTTCTTCTTCAAGAAATTATAGTGGCTGTAGCATTTTTCATAAAGAAGTTGCTAAATATTAAAAATTAAGTGAACATTTGAATTAAATGTCGTTTGACCAATATTAAATAGAGATTTGATATAATCTAAGATGGTGGCGCGCACAGACGCAGCGGCTTCGTGTTCCCCACATAAGTGCTGTTCGATGTTATTAACGTTTTTAATACTGACTATTATTGTATCACATATAAATGCGAAAGTGTACTATAGTCGCCAGAAGCTGCTACAGATCGGTTCGAACTACATAGGCGATCATTTTAATGTGGAAACAATACCGCAGGAGAATACGTACGCTACATCGTGCCGACAGAACGACCGAATCTGGTAAGAAAATAGGAGGACTCTGTGTGCTAATTCTGCAATGATCGATAAGGTTTGCTCTCTGGACTATATGCGTCACAGCTCGACGCCTAGTCCTGTGCGCTAAAAAATAAATCTAAACCAAACTGGACCAAGGACAAAAAAAGCTATTCCAAGTCTGCCGCTATAATCAGACACTTTTATGCACAAGACAAAAGCCTGGCATGAGATAGTTAATTCAAGTGCACAGTGGAAGTGATAAAAATATAAAAGCGCTGTGTTCATTCAGTTTTATTTTATTTTATTTTTATTTTTTTACAATACACGCTTGTTTAACGTCATACTTTCAACAGGCGTATTTCGATCGCTAAAAATACACATCAGTACTTCCTCATCCTCAGTTAACATGAAATCATCCATTGTGTTTGAGTTCAGCAGATGACTTAAGGGACCTGTTTTGATCCCTTAATTTATTTAGGGCTAAATGATTACTAAGGACTTTGTTGCAATGCATAACAGATCTTAAGGGAACACTTAAGCAATTAAGGGAAATACTTAGTGACAGCCTTAAGGTTTTTTTCTTGCAACTCATGTTTCACTAAGGGTACCCTTAATATTATAACTAAGGGTTTTCTTAAGGGCTTTCATGCAACCGGGCCCAGACTAGCACTCCTCAAATTCATCTGAAAGATCCACATTTACTGCCTGAGAAATGTCTTCTTTTTAATCAATAATTACAATTAGACACTATATAGAGCTGTTACCAAACAATTGAAATCACTAACAACAAAATTCATCTTTACACTGCAGAGGTGGAACAGAAGTTGCATCTGAATTGGTACAATTATAAATGCATAGATAATGTTGAGAATAATGTTTTAAAAATAAAATTGTTTATTGAACATTTGTAAAAATAAATAAATAAAAAATCATTATCATGTTTGCAATTGTGCTCATATTTGTGAAAACAGACCTCTTTCTTGTGATATTGCTTAATTATATCATATGTTATATTATAAATAAAGATGTTATACAAGTACTTTTTTGCAATCACATCTTGAATTTTGTGGGCATTTTTATTAATTTTGGTGACATTTTTGACACAATCCCTTGTTGATTTCTGACCCGGCACAACAGTGACAAAATAAATGAAATTAGAAATAAGCTAATGATTGCATTTTTGAAGCAGTAAGTTTTACATCCAATCAAATTAATGATGTTAACAAAGAAATCAGACAATGCAATGGCAATTTAGCGATATGCCCGCAGGTGTGGTCTTGACTGGTCTTGAAATAAAATCCTGAGTCCTTTTAGTTTGAGACCAAGACAAGACCGAGACCTTCAAAAACTGGTCTTAAGACAGGTCTCGGGTACTACAACACTAGCTGCAAGTTCACGCTAACTCAAAAAATTTGATCGTAGACCGCTCACGTCCATATTGATAAATGGCAAGTTTTGTGTGGAAACAGCCGTACGCACCGTTTTCTGTCGTACGTTCGTTTCATAAATGAGGCCCAATGTGTGCCATTTCATCAGATTTGTAAGGTAAATCATTTATTAACCTACACCAACACAGGAGAATACGTCAATATCTTTGAAATATGTGAACTGTTCATCACAATTTCAAAATAAAAGTTTAATCTCTGAGTTGAGTTTGCATGTTTTGATGTCCACATATTCTTGTTCAAGAAATTACAGTGGCTGTAGCATTTCTGTCATAAAGAAGTTGCCAAATATTAAACATTAAGTTAACATTTAAAATAATGTCGTTTGGCCAATATTAAATAGAGATTTGATCTGATGTAAAGTGGGACAACAACAATTACCAGGCCGTTGGCGCCCTCTGAAGGCATTTGTTATAATACATAATATAATTGTTTATACAATGTATATTATATTATGTATTTTAAAAGTGTTGTTTTATAAAACCATATGATTACTTGCTTTTGATCCAGATATTATTGCCCCATTGTTATTATATTTGTATTTTAAGTCATGTTAAAGGCCATTGTTTGCTTAGGTCTATTTTTATTATCATAAAAAATATCTGATTAATTGATTAATTGTGAAAATAATCGACCGATTACTTGATCACCAAAATAATTGTTAGTGACAGCCCTAAATGTGATAATAGTTTAATTCCCCTATTCCATTTTGTTACTTCATGAATAAATGAAATTATAAAATTCAGTGACTCAGTTTCATGTGAGAGTCACATATGATCTTACCACAGTTTCTCCAGTTTACAGTGAGGATTCTCCAGTACAGCAGAGACTATCTTCACTCCCGAGTCTCCTAGATTATTCTCAGACAGATTCAGTTCTCTCAGGTGTGAGGAGGGGTTTGATCTCAGAGCTGAAGCCAGAGCAGTACAACCTTCATCTGTGACACCACAATCACTCAACCTGTAGAGAACAATGACACACTCTTTACTCTCTCAGATCAACAGAGACTTCATTATCAAAGAGAAACCAATAACATAAACTCAAATCACCATGTTAGATGATCATGATCTGTGTCACAGAGAAAAAAACATTATCATAACACACCTGCAGTCAAATTCAATTAGGAATAATACATATATTTACATGTATGATCATAATTTGTGCAGTATCTCTTTTTTTTAAACAATTAATTTAATATGTCAGTGAGTTTTACTGTTATTCTAAGAGATTATATAAAAACTGATATAACAAATTAAATCTGTTTATCACACAAAAATCTAGAAAAATTGTAACAGGAGAGGTTAATGTAATGAACATTAAAGAGTCATGAAACCCCCCTCTTTCAGCTCAAGTCTACCTCACAATCATCTTAAATGTTTGTGATCAGATAGAGATAAAAACGCCCCCGTTATTTAAAAAATATATATTTATTTTATCACATTTAAAGATATTTCACATATTGTAGTAATACATACTGTTGTCCTGCAGCATTTAATAATCATGATAATAATTAATATATTATATAATATAATAAAAGTATTAATAGAATTGTTATTATTAAAGTTCCTGCCAAAAGTCTGGAAACAATTATTAATTATTTTGAAATAAATCTCTTTTGCTCACCAAGGCTGCATTTATTTGATCAAAAATACAGAAAAACAGTAATATTGTGAAATATTGTTACAAATTTTACAAAACGTTTTCTATTTTAATATATTATAAAATGTAATTTATTCCTGTGATCAAAGCAGAATTTCAGCATCATTACTCCAGTTTTCAGTGTCACATGATCTTTCAGAAATCATTAAAATTCAATTTGATGCTCAAGAAACATTTCTGATTATTATCAATGTTGAAAACAGTTGTGCTGCTTCATATTATTCTGGAAATGGTGATACATTTTATTTTTCAGTATTCTTTGAAAAAGAGAAAGTTCAGTAAAATTGCAACCATGAGCTGTGCTCTCCATGACGACGCGGTAGTTTCAGCAAAGGATATACGGATTTCCAGCACTGAAAATCACTTGCAGTAGCTCTGCTACTAGATTTATTTAAAAATGTGTATCCGTGTACAGCTCTGATCAGATATTCCTCCATCTTGGCTGATCTTTGTCCTGCAGATGGCGCCGCACAGCGCTCTCTGGACCATTCCGTCCCTGACGTATTTGGGGCCATTTACATATCGCGTCTAAAAACGCGTGGAAAGCACGGCCGCACCGCTTTCTCCTTCTTTCCAAAGCGCTTCCGCTCCCGTGGCGTCTGTCGTTGCTATCCAACCATGAACTGCGCTCTAGGAAGTTTCAGCAAAGGATAAATTGATTTCTAGCCCTTGCATTAGCTTTACTACTAGATATATTTATGGAGATGAGAAATAAAAACCACCCTGTACAGCTATGATCAGCTGTTCGGCTGAGCTTTCGATGTTTTGTTACGGAAAGGCTGAAGCTGATCGGTTGGTTCTTGTCACATGACCTGCGGTGCTCTTGCTGCATTCTGAAAAGTGGATAATTTTTCATCTCGATGCGTCTGGAAAACGTGATGTGAACGGCCCCTTAGAAAACATAACCTTTTCGCAGTTTATTTAGTTAACTGCTTAAGGCATTTCGCAATTTGAATCATCAAGCAATTTGAATCATTTCATGCCGACTTTAAATGTTGATCGTATCTCCTTACTGAGGAGCAGCTCATGTGTTCAATCATTTACAGATCAATCACTCAATCACCTCAACTCAACAAACACTTGAACATAGAAAAATATGATTTCTACAGTTCATTTAGGCCTGGGACACACTAGATGATTCAGTCGGACCGCGAGACCACACACCTGTTGACTGTAGGAACGATTTCACAGCGAGACGAGATCTCAGAGACTCACGAGATCAAACGAGACTTGAGAAGAAAAACAAATGGAGGACAATCGACGTTGTCAGCTGACTCTCCTGCCACGTGTTGTTTTAATGAATGTAATTAGGACTTTCATGATTCCTCGTTTTAAATTTGAGTACTTGATTTAAAAAAAAAATCCTCAATAGACCCTTTTCACATTTTCGTGTTTCTCAGTAGCAGAAGTCGTCATAGTTGGGTAAACTTTTATAGCGGTGAATGAGACTACATTAAATATATTTTTTGTGTTTTTATTTGCGCAAATAGCAAAAGAAAAACTTTTACAAACTTCAAAAAGAGGGAAAAAATTGAGAGCGATTGATAACAGCAGTCAGAAGAGAGAAAGATGTCATTTTTAAAACCATATATTGTGAGCACTGTAGATTCCCCTTAAAACTCAAAGGAATTAAGTCTTCTGATTTAAATGTAATAAGTCATATCAAGTTTGCAAATGAATTCCATCTTGGTTTATTACATATGAAAATGAAATGGTGAAATATTACCTCTACATGAAGGTCAGTAAAAGGTTTCTCTAGCTTCTTGATGACAACAAACAGTCTTACAACCGATTTTATAAAACTTGTATTAAATTAAACATTTTCTAAAACAAATCACAAAGTTATCTCTTGTTTAACAAAACTGATTTAAAATAACTCCAGTCTTCTTCATCTACACCCTCTACATGCTGCTCCATCAACTCCTGACAGTCCCCATAGGTTTCCTCTGGCCACTTCTTCATATCATCTACCCACGTTAATGATGACGATGGATGGGACAATATGAGACCATCTGATCGTTGTATAAAGTTTTCTCCGTGCTCCCAATTTAAAACATTTATGGCATTAACGTTATTTGTCATTTTGCTAAAGTTATAGCTAGCTATCAACAATCTTCTAACCAACCATCCACTGGGTGTCTGACTCTAGGCGTCTGACGTCGACGGTTCCAGACTCTTTGACGATGATGCTGTGGAGATCACATAAGTAGCTTCAGCTTCGTGTTTTTATTTCTGGAAAATAGTTTAAATATTTCGGCATAATGCGAATAACATTAGGTGAAAATAACTTGCAACTCTCCAGCTGATCTGCCACATCCCGTAGCAAACTAGACAACGAATTACTACTTGCGCCATTTTCTTTGAATTTTTTTTTTTTTTTTTAATAGAACTTCAAACAAAACAAAGTCAATGTACAGTCAAAACTACAATACATATACACATAGAGAAAACAGACAGCCGGGGGGAGGCTGTAAAATTATATAAATATATTAAAGGATTCACAGATAGAAACAGTTTTAATTGCTTTCTTATTATGTGAATGAAGAATAGTCTTGATATATATTTGCATTTCTTTTTCAAGAACCAAAAACAAAGGATGAGTTTTACTGTACTTACATTTATGTATGTGAAATTTAGCATAAATTAAAATTAAATTTATAATAGAGTATTCTTTTCTTTTATTTGGGGGGATATTAGTAAAACCAAATATAACATTTTCTAAACACAACGAAAAGGTGGAGTCAATGTTATCAATGATAAATCTAGACAAATCTTTCCAAAATTTTCTTACATGAGCGCAATGCCAAAACAAATGAAACAAAGTTTCAGCCAGTGTATTGCAAAAAGAAGAGTTTAAATCAATATCCTTTTTAAATTTCACAAGAAAGTTATTTACTGGGTAGTATCTTAAAAGTTATTTCCTTAATTTTATTTACCAATAAGTATTTGTTTGGTAAAGTCCAGATGGCTTTCCATAACAAACCTCCCACCAGTCTATTCCAATAAACAATACAGATGGGCCTAGTGACAATATCTTTTTGAAGAAGAGAACAAATAGTTTTATTAACATTTAAGACTCCGGGGGCAAAACAAAGTTTCCCAACTGCAGTATCAAATAAATTAAATGAAGAAGAGGGCGCAACACTGGTTTGGGTATTAGCTCTGAATAATGCCAGGACCCCTGTGGGAATTGCATCCATGACAATAGAGAATTCCCTTGGTGTCACTGGAATTCTATGAAAATCTAGAAATTCAGAGTAAGTGAATAATAAGCCTTCTTGATTCAATAATTGATCCACTCGTATTATGCCTGCTAAGAACCATCTTTCAAAAAATAAGGATTTATTTTTAAATAATATATTGTAATTGTTCCAAATTAAATATCTATGGGGTGGAAAGTTATGCTTATATAACAGGGACCAAGCGCAACATTTGTTTGTGAAAGCAAGATAAGATCAGAGGGACTTTATCAATTTTGTAGTTGCAAATCAAGAGAAATTCAAGACCACCTACTTTGGAGGAAACAAAACTGGGTATAAAACTCCAAAGAGAATTTGGATTTAGAATAAAATGTCTAATCCAATTAATTTTAAAATTATTATTTAGAGTACTGAAATCAAGGAAGTTCAATCCACCTGATTCATAAGTATTCATTATTATAGATTTCCTAATATAATGTGTTTTGTTTCTCCAAAGGAAATTAAATAAAGCAGTATTGATAACTTTACACATCTCCTTAGAAACATCAAGGGAAGTAGCAGTCTTCTGGATAATGGGATCAAAATTGATCTTACATCTAGATTTTTGATCTTTCGAGATAACAATCAAATGTGTCACTGATTCCTTCACTGGGACATTAGCAATATGTTGTAACTGACAATCTTTAATAGATAACAGTTCACATTTGTTAATGTTTAAACTAAGGCCAGAGGCTTTAGAAAATGTATCTACTACTTTAAGAGCAGGTGGGACCTGAAGTTGATCTTTTAGGAAGAGTGGAATATCGTCTGCTAACTGGGATATGATAACATCCCTGCCAGCAATAGATATTCCTTTTAAGTGGCTTGATTTAATATAGATATTCATAAGTTGAGTACAGAACAAAAAGAGGTAAGGGGAGATGGGACAACCTTGTCTTATACCACGTTTTAAATCAAATCTGGAGGATGAAACACCTTCAAGTTTAACAGAACAGTTTGCATTACTATACATTGTTTGTATAGCCTTACAGAAAAAGTCTCCAAACACAAATTTTCGTAATGACCCAAAAATAAAAGCATGCTCCACCGTATCGAACGCTTTATAGAAGTCTAAGAAAAGAATAAATCCATCATCAGTACTTAAATGTGAGTAGTCCAACAAGTCTAAGACTAATCTTATATTATTTGAAATATGTCTTTTCTTTAGGAAGCCAGTTTGTGCCTCATCTATAAGAGGATCCATGACTGACTTGATTCTATTGGCAAAGACTATGACAAAGATCTTATAATCATTGTTTAATAGGGAAATTGGTCTCCAGTTATCTAACAGCAATGGGTCTTTTTTTGGTTTTGGAATCAAAGTTATAAATCCTTGAGTTAAAGTAGGTGGAAGACATTGATTTTCTGTACTCTCTATATAAACCTCTTTAAGAAAGGGGGCAATAAGATCAGAAAAGATTTTATAAAAGTCGGCCGTGAGGCCATCGACCCCAGGAGATTTATTAACCTTAATATGTGCGACAGCATTTAAGACTTCCTCAACAGTAATCAAACTATCACAGAGCTCTTTTTGTACAGGGTCGATGGTCTTACAATTAATTCCAGAAATAGAGTTCAGAAACAGAGAAGCTGAATGTTCACAAAATTTGGATGAATATAATCTACTATAAAATTCTGTACAAAATTTTGACATTTTAACTTGGTCATCTGTGATATTCCCATCTATTTTAAGTTGTTCAATTGTATTATTTCTAGAATGAAATTTCTCTAAACCAAAAAAAATATGCAGAGTTTTGTTCCCCTTTTTCCAACCATTGCTTCTGTGACCTAATGAAGGCTCCTTCTGCCTTATTCTTATATAATTTGTCCAATTCCAGTTGTAAAGTGACTAACTCAGCTTGTTCTTCTTCATTTGGACATGATTTTGATGAGAGGGCAACTAATTTTGAAATAATATTGTCTTCCTGAATACGTCTATCTTTTGCCATTAAACTTCCCTGTTTTCGAAAGTACTTGCCTTCCTCAAATTTCAGTAGTTTAATCTCTGAGTTGAGTTTGCATGTATGATGTCCACATTTTCTTGTTCAAGAAATTATAGTGGCTGTAGCATTTTTCATAAAGAAGTTGCCAAATATTAAAAATTAAGTGAACATTTGAATTAAATGTCGTTTGACCAATATTAAATAGAGATTTGATATGATCCAAGATGGCGGCGCGCACAGACGCAGCAGCTTCGTGTTCCCCACATAAGTGCTGTTCGATGTTATTAACGTTTTTAATACTGACTATTATTGTATCACGTATAAATGCGAAAGTGTACTATAGTCGCCAGAAGCTGCTACAGATCGGTTCGAACTACATAGGCGATCATTTTAATGTGGAAACAATACCGCAGGAGATTCTTCAACCACCGGGACTATCGTTTCCAATTCACGGAGGGAGAAGACGGAGACGGCGCGAGGAGAGGAAGCAGAAGAGGGGTAAACGAGCGGGCCTACTAGTGAGACTAAGAACTGCTCCATCTTTCTTGCGAATACTAGATCACTTACCAACAAAATGGATGAGCTCCGACTGGACATTGTCACACATAACCCCACAAAGGACTGCTTCCTTCTGATTTTCTCCGAGTCGTGGCTGAACCCTAGCATACCGGATGCTGTAGTTGAGCTAGCTGGCCGTACGCTACATCGTGCCGACAGAACGACCGAATCCAGTAAGAAAACAGGAGAAGGACTCTGTGTTTTTCTTAACGATTCCTGGTGTGCTAATTCTGCAATGATCGATAAGGTTTGCTCTCCGGACTTGGTATATTTAATGTTAAGATGTCGGCCTTTTTATTTGCCCAGGGAATATACAGTTGTGATTGTTATGGCCGTATATATACCAGCTCAGGCCAATGTTAAGGTGGCACTGGAGCAATTGTATGACGCTATTAGTAAACAACAGATCATACATCCTGATGGAATTTTTATTATTGCTGGGGATTTTAATCAAGCCCATCTTAAGACTGTTTCCCAGATTTTACCAACACGTAAAGTGTAAAACTAGAGGGGAAAATACCCTAGATCATGTTTATACAAACATAAAAGATGCTTATAAAGCTATAGCACACCCCCACCTTGGACAGTCAGACCATCTTTCTTTGTTTCTCACTCCTGCTTACAAAGCCTTGGTTAACAGTGCTAAATCAACTTATAGGATTGTTAAAGTTTAGCCTGAAGTTGCCATTAACCAACTCCAGGACTGTTTTGAAAACACAGATTGGAACATATTCTCCCATCAGTCAGACCTAGAGACATTTACTTCATCTGTGATGTCATATATCGGTTACTGTGTGGATAATGTCACTGTTAATAAAAAGATCAGAGTGTATCCAAATGAGAAACCATGGATGGATAATGAAGTCAAACAGCTGATCAGGGCAAGGGACACAGCCTTTAAATCAGGAGATATCTCCGCTTACAAAGTTGCCCGAGCTAGCCTTAAGAGTGGCATCAGGTCTGCAAAATTAAAGTATAAACAGCGGATTGAAGAGGATTTCAGCAATAACTAATCCATGGCGAATGTGGCAAGGCATTCGGGTAATCACCGATTATAATAATAAGAATGACATACAACATTTATCATCAAATAATAATGCTTATCTTGCAGAGGAACTTAACAGCTTCTTTGCTCGGTTTGAAAAGGACAATAATCAATTTCCAGTTCACTTCAAACTGACAGGAAATTCACACCCCCTTGTTCTCCATACACAGGAGGTACGTCAAGCGCTTAACAACATCAACACAAGGAAAGCAGCTGGTCCTGATGGTGTACATGGACGTGTGTTACAGGCCTGCGCCTACCAACTGGCAGAGGTGTTTACAAACATTTTCAACCTCTCCCTCTCCTTATGTAAAGTTCCTACGTGCCTAAAAACCACGACCATTGTGCCTGTTCCAAAAAAAAAACATGGTAACACGCCTCAACGATTATCGACCGATTGCTCTCACTCCTGTTATTGCAAAATGTTTTGAAAGGCTAGTAATCACTCACATCAAAGACTCTGTACCAGTTGATCTAGATAAACATCAGTTTGCCTATCGGGCAAATAGACCGACTGAGGATGCCATCTGTACAGCCATGCATGCTGCCCTTTCACATCTGGAAAAGTCCAACACTTATGTCAGGATGCTCTTTGTTGATTACGGTTCGGCATTTAACACCATCGTACCAAGTCAACTGATCAACAAACTCCATGTATTAGGACTAACCCCTTCCATATGTAGCTGGTTACTGGATTTTCTTACCAACCGCTCTCAGTCAGTGCGGTTGGACAAGCATACATCCTCTACCTTAACTTTGAGCACTGGTGTGCCACAAGGATGTGTGCTGAGCCCCCTTCTTTATGCACTTTTCACCCGTGACTGTCAAGCTATCCACGAATCGAACATTCTAGTTAAATTTGCAGATGATACGACTGTCATTGGGCTTATATCAAACAATAATGAAGTTGCATATAGGGAGGAGGTTCAGAACCTGACAGCGTGGTGTGACATCAACAACCTGGTCTTAAACATCAAAAAGACCAAAGAAATTATTGTGGATTTTAGGACCACTAAAAAGATCACCCACAGTCCTGTGAATATTAAAGATGACATTGTAGAGAGAACCACCAGCCACAAGTTTCTGGGAGTTACCATTACAGAGGATCTCTCCTGGGGTGACAATACCGCATGTTTGATAGGCAAAGCACAACAACGCCTTTACTTCTTGAGAAAGCTAAGGAGAGCTAACCTTCCTCAGAAGCTGTTAGTCAACTTCTACAGATGTACCACAGAGAGCATCTTGACTAACTGTATGACAGCCTGGTATGGCAGCTGTACTAAAGCTGCCAAAAAAGCCCTGCAGCAGGTTGTGAAAACAGCACAGGATATTGTTGGCACTGATTTACCATCTCTTGAACATCTTTATAAAACTCACTGTTTAAAAGGGCCAATAATATAGATAAGGATATCACTCATCCCTGTCACAATTTGTTTCAGCTCCTCCCATCTGGAAGACGCTTTCAATCAATCCGAGTACGCACGAACAGACTGAAAAACAGTTTTTTCCCCTCAGCAATAACTTTGTTGAACTCTATCTCCCAGACCTAAAATAAGCTCAATAAGTTCAACAAGAACATTTATGCTGCTATATTTTAAATTACTGTCTTAATTAATGGCTTATTTTTTATAACATTATCTATTGTATGATATCAATTATTTAATTATTTATTAGTAACTATTTCATGTTTTTAACTATTGTAATTAGATGTTGTTAGTCATTTGTATTGTCTTCTTAATGCACTTTGGGGTTGGCACAAGATAAATTTCGTTGTGTTACACAATGACAATAAAGTACTTGATCTGATGTAAAGTGGGACAACAACAATCATCAGGCCGTTGGCGCCCTCTGCAGGCATTTGTTATAATACATAATATAATTGTTTATACAATGTATATTATATTATGTATTTTAAAAGTGTTGTTTTATAAAACCATATGATTACTTGCTTTTGATCCAGATATTATTGCCCCATTGTTATTATATTTGTATTTTAAGTCATGTTAAAGGACATTGTTTGCTTAGGTCTATTTTTATTATCATAAAAAATACTTGATCACCAAAATAATCGTTAGTGACAGCCCTAAATGTAATAACAGTTTAATTCCCCTATTCCATTTTGTTACTTTATGAATAAATGAAATTATAAAATTCAGTGACTCAGTTTCATGTGAGAGTCACATATGATCTTACCACAGTTTCTCCAGTTTACAGTGAGGATTCTCCAGTACAGCAGAGATTATCTTCACTCCCGAGTCTCCTTGATTATTCTCAGACAGATCCAGATATCTCAGGTGTGAGGAGGGGTTTGATCTCAGAGCTGAAGCCAGAGCAGCACAACCTTCATCTGTGACACCACACTTAATCAACCTGTAGAGAACAATGACACACTCTTCACTCTCTCAGATCAACAGAGACTTCATTATCAAAGAGAAACCAATAACATAAACTCAAATCACCATGTTAGATGATTGGTCTGTGTCACAGAGAAAAAAAACATTATCATAACACACCTGCAGTCAAATTCAAGCAGAAATAATACATATATTTTTAAATGTATGATCATAATTTGTGCAATATCTCTTTTTTAAACAATTAATTAAATATGTCAGTGAGTTTTACTGTTATTCTAAGAGATTATATAAAAACCGATATAACAAATTAAAACTGAATATTACATAAAAATCTAGAAAAATTGTAACAGGAGAGGTTAATGTAATAAACATTAAAGAGTCATGAAACCCCCCTCTTTCAGCTCAAGTCTACCTCACAATCATCTTAAATGTGTGTGATCAGATAGAGATAAAAAGAGCAGGAAATCTGGCCACACCCCAAGCCACGCCCCCAGAACTTCTTATTTTTAAATATATATTTTATCACATTAAAAGATATATCTTATATTGTAATAATACATACTATTGTCCTGCAGCATTTAATAATCATGATAATAATTAATATATAATATAATATAATTATTAATAGAATTGTTATTATTAAAGTACCTGCCAAAAGTCTGGAAACAATTATTAATTATTTTGAAATAAATCTCTTTTTCTCACCAAGGCTGCATTTATTTAATCAAAAATACAGAAAAACAGTAATATTGTGAAATAATGTTACAAATTAAAAAAAAAAAACTTTTCTATTTTAATATATTATAAAATGTAATTTATTCCTGTGATCAAAGCAGAATTTCAGCATCATTACTCCAGTTTTCAGTGTCACATGATCTTTCAGAAATCATTAAAATTCGATTTGAAGCTCAAGAAACATTTCTGATTATTATCAATGTTGAAAACAGTTGTGCTGCTTCATATTATTCTGGAAATGGTGATACATTTTATTTTTCAGTATTCTTTGAAAAAGAGAAAGTTCAATGAACAGCATTTACTGTATGTGCATTTATCAAATATATTAAATTTATTAAAGCATTTATTAAATAGTAATATTTTGTAACATTTTAAATGTCTTCACTCTTCTCACTTTTTATCACTTTAATGTATGATGAATTATAGTATCAATTTCTCTCTTTTTTAAATCTTTCCACAAATGTTTGAATGGTATCATTATTTCCACAAATATGTTTGGCAGCAAAAACTGCTTTTTAACATTGATAATAATAAATAGTGAATGTTTCTTGAGCAGCAAATCAGCATTTCTGAAGGATCATGTGACACTGAAACTTCTCTTTGTAAACAACAACAGAATTATAAACGATTCTAATGACGAATGTTGCGTTCCCAAATGCAAATTAAAGCGTCACAAACGCAGCAGCATTTACAGTGAATCGACACTGAAAACACAGTACTGTTACAGCAAACATGCATCGCGTCAGACTATAGCCTATATTTATGTAATTACATCACAGCCGTTGTTAATTTTATGACAGTACTATGTAATCTCAAATTCTCACCAACATTCATAAAAAAGTTTCCGGTGAGTAACAAGTTTCAGCGCTGATTCTACTCGCATTTGGTGCTTTGAACCATTTGAACCCTTTTAGGACTGTTGTCGCGTCTAAAAATGTCTAAAAGCTGCTATATGACAAGGTGTACAGCAAACAAGCTAAAAAAAAAAAAACCCAGAACCAAAAACCCAGAAGTTTTTATAAGCTGTCGACCCAAAAAAACGAGCGTTTAAGGACTAAAAAGTGGATACAGAGCGCGACATGTCACATGACTATGAGAACTACGCCCACTGGAGGGTAATGTAATCAGCGACAGGAAATATAATATATAAAACTGACATTTGGATATTTGACTTATCAGTGACTAAATGTTTACTGCACACGTAGGCTTACTGAGGCATACTGAGTGTCAGGATCCCAAAATTGACCCATTCTTCCTGCTGATGCTTTATTGCCTATATCCACTTTTGTCTCCTTAGAGGCTTTTACGGTTCGGTAGCTTATAAAAACTTAGTTCTGGGTTTTTTAGCTTGTTTGCTGTACACCTTGTCACACAGCAGCTTTAAGACATTGTTGTGTTTTTGTTATAAGTCAGAAATGACAAGGAGGCAGCCTCACGCAATACAAAGTCAATGGAGACGGTTGGATTGTTTCCCCCCCGGTGTGGGCGTGGCCTAAATGCGCTCTGTCTCTATAGAGGGTGTGCACGTGACGTCACCGTCAACCGTTATGACTGCGGTTACGCCCACTGAGTGGCAGCATTGATTTTCAGCGTGAATGCTGTGAAAAACACACAAAACTCATCCAAAACGGGAAAGAGCTTTGCGATTGACTGTACAAATAGCGTAATCGTTTGTTTTACTCGCGTTTTCGCAGTTTCCTCTATTAAATCCAGTCATGCAGCAGGTTCTTGTACCACTCAGTCCAGCTGAGGGAGCGCGTTCCGGCGGGAAACTGACGTCAATGCATACCCTCTATTGTTAAATTCACCATCCTAACGACAACCTGTCACAGTTGTATGGAGGACCAAACCTGCAGAAATTAAAAATTAATAAATAAACGAATGAATGAATGAATGAATGAATGAATAAATGTGATAATAGGAAAATAAATGAATAAACGACTTGATAAAATAAATATGATTCATTTTTAATAAAATTCATTTTTCCCCCTTAATTTATTATTTTCTGCTTTTGTTTTAATTATTTTATTTTTTCCCCATTTATTTTATATTTACTTATTTATGCATTCATTTATTTTTATATTTATTTATTCCAATATGTATTTATTTCAACATTTTTTTAATTTCATATTTATTCTTACATTTCTTTGTCATGTATGATAATTAGGTGGGTTGGTCTTGCTTACCATTGGTTCATCATTGATTGAAGCGCGTGCTCGATTACTCTGTATTTGTAGTGACAGGTTGCAGCTCTCGCGTGTTATTCACCTTATTTTCGCGACAACAGGGTGACGTCATCGCGTTGGTTTTGTCATCTTACTTCCTGCTGAGAGGGACCTAAACTAGTCGCTAGTCGTAATCCTATAGCTGTAACGGTAGATTAGATTAAGTGGTCGCAGTGTTGCGGTGCACTTTACAATTCACACCCACCACCTTAAGACGAGGAGCACCTGAGGCAATGGCTGAAGGCGCTAAACTTGAAGTGCCCTTATGTGTGTTCGTACCATTTCATGGACGGGAGGCCGACTGACGAACACCCTTACCCCGATATCTTATCTTCTGTTCAAGTATGGGTGCCATCATACATTAATTCATGATGTATTTATAGTACTGATGTAAAAATATGTTTATGGTTCTATTATTTCCACAGATGCATCAATGAGCGTCAGTGATGCAGTGGACAACTGTGAGGATGATCACATCCACATGTCCTGAACCACAACTACACTTCAAAATCACAACTCAACCTGAAGCCGCCTACATCTGATAGGAGAACACAATGAGCCGGCGCCGTTATACACAACTCTGCTGAGAAACAACCACCTCTGTCAGCTCACAGGGTTGACGTTGGATGTACACTTGGGATCAGCTCCTGATGACTCTGATGAAGCTGCGTCTTCATTTATTGCAGGGTGATCTTGCTGAAAGGTTTGGTGTTTCAAAACCTGGTGTTGTGATAAATTCATAACTGCAAATTCTGGATTTCTGGAATACCTTCGTCCAGGTGATGAAGTAATTGCAGACAGAGGCTTCACCATAACCGATCTCCTCTATGAAAGGAAGGTGAAACTTGTCATTCCAGCGTTCACCAAGAGAGACATGCAACTCTCCGAAGAAGACACCACCAACTCCAGGCGCATCGCCAAGCGGTCATATGACTAAAAACTTCAACAATCTTTCTTACAACAGTTCCAATTAACCTCACCCCTAAAATTGATAAAATGTAGAGAATTTGCCCTGTGTAACCTTCTAAGCAACATAATTTCTGATGTAGAGGATGAATAAGTGTTGATTTGGAGGTGCGTTCCACGTCTGTCTGTGCTGTGGTTTTGCTTTAACTAATCAGCGTAAATAGTGTATGTAGTTATTTTTATAAATCTTTACAATGTGGCCAGATGTTAGCTGTCAGTATTTTTTTTATAAAACCATATATTGTGAGCACTGTAGATTCCCCTTAAAACTCAAAGGAATTAAGTCTTCTGATTTAAATGGAATAAGTCATATGAAGTTTGCAAATGAATTCCATCTTGGTTTATTACATATGAAAATTAAACGGTGAAATATTACCTCTACATGAAGGCCAGTAAAAGGTTTCTCTAGCTTCCTGATGACAACAAACACTCTTACAACTGATTTTATAAAACTTGTATTAAATTAAACATTTTCTAAAACAAATCACAAAGTTATCTCTCGTTTAACAAAACTGATTTAAAATAACTCCAGTCTTCTTCATCTACACCCTCTACATGCTGCTCCATCAACTCCTGTCAGTCCCCATAGGTTTCCTCTGGCCACTTCTTCATATCGTCTACCCACGTTAACAATGACGATGGATGGGACAATATGAGACCATCTGATCGTCGTATAAAGTTTTCTCCGTGCTCCCAATTTAAAACATTTACGGCATTAACGTTATTTGTCATTTTGCTAAAGTTATAGCTAGCTATCAACAATCTTCTAACCAACCATCCACTGGGTGTCTGACGTCGACGGTTCCAGACTCTTTGACGATGATGCTGTGGAGATCACATAAGTAGCTTCAGCTCCGTGTTTTTATTTCTGGAAAATACTTTAAATATTTCGGCATAATGCGAATAACATTAGGTGAAAATAACTTACAACTCTCCAGCTGATCTGCCACATCCCGTAGCAAACTAGACAACGGATTACTACTTGCGCCATTTTCTTTGAAATTTTTTTTTTTTTTTTTTAATAGAACTTCAAACAAAACAAAGTCAATGTACAGTCAAAACTACAATACATATACACATAGAGAAAACAGACAGCTGGGGGGAGGCTGTAAAATTATATAAATATATTAAAGGATTCACAGATAGAAACAGTTTTAATTGCTTTCTTATTATGTGAATGAAGAATAGTCTTGATATATATTTGCATTTCTTTTTCAAGAACCAAAAACAAAGGATGAGTTTTACTGTACTTACATTTATGTATGTGAAATTTAGCATAAATTAAAATTAAATTTATAATATAGTATTCTTTTCTTTTATTTGGGGGGATATTAGTAAAACCAAATATAATATTTTCTAAACACAACGAAAAGGTGGAGCAACAAAAGGAGCAACAATGTTATCAATGATAAATCTAGACAAATCTTTCCAAAATTTTCTTACATGAGCGCAATGCCAAAACAAATAAAACAAAGTTTCAGCCAGTGTATTGCAAAAAGAAGAGTTTAAATCAATATCCTTTTTAAATTTCACAAGAAAGTTATTTACTGGGTAGTATCTTAAAAGTTATTTCCTTAATTTTATTTACCAATAAGTATTTGTTTGGTAAAGTCCAGATGGCTTTCCATAACAAACCTCCCACCAGTCTATTCCAATAAACAATACAGATGGGCCTAGTGACAATATCTTTTTGAAGAAGAGAACAAATAGTTTTATTAACATTTTAGACTCCGGGGGCAAAACAAAGTTTCCCAACTGCAGTATCAAATAAATTAAATGAAGAAGAGGGAGCAACACTGGTTTGGGTATTAGCTCTGAATAATGCCAGGACCCCTGTGGGAATTGCATCCATGACAATAGAGAATTCCCTTGGAGTCACTGGAATTCTATGAAAATCTAGAAATTCAGAGTAAGTGAATAATAAGCCTTCTTGATTCAATAATTGATCCACTCGTATTATGCCTGCTAAGAACCATCTTTTAAAAAATAAGGATTTATTTTTAAATAACATATTGTAATTGTTCCAAATTAAATATCTATGGGGTGAAAAGTTATGCTTATATAACAGGGACCAAGCGCAACATTTGTTTGTGAAAGCAAGATAAGATCAGAGGGACTTTATCAATTTTGTAGTTGCAAATCAAGAGAAATTCAAGACCACCTACTTTGGAGAAAACAAAACTGGGTATAAAATTCCAAAGAGAATTTGGATTTAGAATAAAATGTCTAATCCATTTAATTTTAAAATTATTATTTAGAGTACTGAAATCAAGGAAGTTCAATCCACCTGATTCATAAGTATTCAATATTATAGATTTCCTAATATAATGTGTTTTGTTTCTCCAAAGGAAATTCAATAAAGCAGTATCGATAACTTTACACATCTCCTCAGAAACACCAAGGGAAGTAGCAGTCTTCTGGATAATGGGATCAAAATTGATCTTACATCTAGATTTTTGATCTTTCAAGATAACAATCCCCAAATGTGTCACTGATTCCTTCACTGGGACATTAGCAATATGTTGTAACTGACAATCTTTAATAGATAACAGTTCACATTTGTTAATGTTTAAACTAAGGCCAGAGGCTTTAGAAAATGTATCTACTACTTTAAGAGCAGCTGGGACCTGAAGTTGATCTTTTAGGAAGAGTGGAGTATCGTCTGCTAACTGGGATATGATAATATCCCTGCAGCAATAGATATTCCTTTTAAGTGGCTTGATTTAATATAGATATTCATAAGTTGAGTACAGAACAAAAAGAGGTAAGGGGAGATGGGACAACCTTGTCTTATACCACGTTTTAAATAAAATCTGGAGGATGAAACACCTTTAAGTTTAACAGAACAGTTTGCATTACTATACATTGTTTGTATAGCCTTACAGAAAAAGTCTCCAAACACAAATTTTCGTAATGACCCAAAAATAAAAGCATGCTCCACCGTATCGAACGCTTTATAGAAGTCTAAGAAAAGAATAAATCCATCATCAGTACTTAAATGTGAGTAGTCCAACAAGTCTAAGACTAATCTTATATTATTTGAAATATGTCTTTTCTTTAGGAGGCCAGTTTGTGCCTCATCTATAAGGGGGTCCATGACTGACTTGATTCTATTGGCAAAGACTATGACAAAGATCTTATAATCATTGTTTAATAGGGAAATTGGTCTCCAGTTATCTAACAGCAATGGGTCTTTTTTTGGTTTTGGAATCAAAGTTATAAATCCTTGAGTTAAAGTAGGTGGAAGACATTGATTTTCTGTACTTTCTATATAAACCTCTTTAAGAAAGGGGGCAATAAGATCAGAAAAGGTTTTATAAAAGTCGGCCGTGAGGCCATCGACCCCAGGAGATTTATTAACCTTAATATGTGCGACAGCATTTAAGACTTCCTCAACAGTAATCAAACTATCACAGAGCTCTTTTTGTACAGGGTCGATGGTCTTACAATTAATTCCAGAAATAGAGTTCAGAAACAGAGAAGCTGAATGTTCACAAAATTTGGATGAATATAATCTACTATAAAATTCTGTACAAAATTTTGATATTTTAACTTGGTCATCTGTGATATTCCCATCTATTTTAAGTTGTTCAATTGTATTATTTCTAGAATGAAATTTCTCTAAACCAAAAAAATATGCAGAGTTTTGCTCCCCTTTTTCCAACCATTGCTTCCGTGACCTAATGAAGGCTCCTTCTGCCTTATTCTTATATAATTTGTCCAATTCCAGTTGTAAAGTGACTAACTCAGCTTGTTCTTCTTCATTTGGACATGATTTTGATGAGAGGGCAACTAATTTTGAAATAATATTGTCTTCCTGAATACGTCTATCTTTTGCCATTAAACTTCCCTGTTTTCGAAAGTACTTGCCTTCCTCAAATTTCAGTAGCTCCCAGTTACTGCAGAATTTCTTGCTCTCTCAACTATCGCTTAGCTGGCCTGACGATTCTACGCGTGAGCTCTTAACCAATGATGCACTGAAGCTACAGAAGGACCGCCTTCCTCATTTCCATGTTACACATGGAAAAGTAAAAATAAATTAATCAATAAATAAGTAAATCTAAAAATAAATACATATGGGAATAAATAAATCTAAAAATAAATGAATGCATACATAAATAAATGTAAAAATAATATATTAATATAAAAATAAATGTAATAAACACATGAAAAGTTATATTGTACGAATCTTAAACTTGTTTGTGTTCTTGTTTTCCTTTCTTTTATTTCTCTGTATTTCTTACATTTTCTGCTCATATTTTACTCTTTTGTACTCTTGTGCTGTTTTTCTCTTTGCTCTTCTTTCCATGTTCTGCTCTGTGTTGCAGTTCGAGTTTCATGTAAATTAGGGCAGGCTGAAGCGTCACCATTGGTCCACTTTTCTAGATTGACAGCTCCTCCTCTAGCCAATCAATTGAAGAGAGGGAGATGACGTCACTTCAATGCGACTCATGGCTGCTGATGCTCACACTCACAAAGGGGAAGATAACCGTCACAGCTGGCAATTTCCGAGCTGGGGTAAAATCTTTCTGTGGCAGGACACCGTTATACTGTATATGTGCCTGCAACTCGACCTGTCACCGGTATATACGTCTACCTGGACAATCGTTCATTGTTAAATTCACCATCCTAACGACAACCTGTCACAGCTGTGCCTGTCTGACGATCCATCACCAGGGCTCGACAATAAGGACTGCCGATGGCCAGGGGCCAGTGTGAACAACGCTCGGGACAGTAGACGGACCGATGGGGCCAGTGGTGCAGGGGTGTGCGTTATATATAGTCTATGATATCGTAATTGTTGATTTAACGATCTGACATTATCAAGTATGTTCCCCACTTTACAAAAACACACACATTGAGTGCAGCGCCTGTGACCCCTGCTTGCACAGGGAGCGTGCCTTGCTACCATGGAGACATTTGTGAGAGGCGCTGCGTAATAGCATTGCGCCTGCTGCACCCATGGTACGCCAGCAAAGTTCCTTGATCATTACGCCGGAATGAGAGTATAGTTCCTAGCCATATCGGCCTGGAAAATCGCAACTTTTCATTTACTGTCGGTCTTAGTACACGATGTAACTACAGAAGAGTCAAGTTTTAAATAGGAAAAATATTGAAACTCTTTGGTCATTTTTGTGTGAGATGCTAACGGTCTAATCGGATTCAATGAACTACACTCTAAAAACTCCTGGGTTATTTCTTTAACCCATTTTCTGGGTTATTTGTGTTGGGTTAAAATTATGGGTTATTTTTTCAGAGAGTAACCATTTTCTGGGTTATAGGGCTAATATTTTGACCCAATTCCTGGGTTGTTTAGGTTTCTGGGTTATTTTTCAAAGAGTAACCCATGTTCTGGGTTCACGCCCCTTCCCCCCGCCCCCCGCTGTTGTTCTGGAATTTTCTCACAACAGTCGTTTGAAATAACCGTCACTTGAACTTCGCGCTCGATCCGTTTTGGCCTGGGCTTCTTCGGTGCAACTTCGTCGCGTATTCAAGGTAAGCAAGTATTTTCAGTGTCAATGTAACGTAAACTTTTCTGTGTCCATGTCCCCGTTGCTAGTTTAGCACCATTTGTTGAAAAAATGACCATGGCTTACCGTGGTAATTCTGTGGTTAGCATAGCCGCCCGCGGATATCGCGACAACATCTAACTAGTTTAAAGTCCGTGTAAAGTCAAAATAAATATGTGTTTTGAGTTTGTCAGACTAAAGAAGAAAGTGTTATTAACCACCCAGCCAAATTTGAATGATTAAAAATAACGATATGTTCATGAAATTAGGTGTCAAAATGGTTGAAATGCTTTTTACACATCGTTGAGAAATACATGTATGACCTATTTAATGTGTTTAGAAGAAAATGACTGAATTCACTTTACACGGTCTTTAAATTTTATTTTTCATAAACCGTGCTGTACTTATCTCATTGTTATAATACTGGTAATAATACGATATACAGTGCAGCTTGTGTTGACTTCATACCGCGTTAAGGGGGTCGAACACCGGACGAGAAGCGCCGCGCTGCGCCGCGTCTAGGACAACTCGAGGTATCGCGTACTTTCTCAGTTTATGGCCAGCAATATTATGTTTAAGGACATTATGGAATTAAGATAATGTCAGTACTATGTTATGATTGTACTGTATAATTAAATACAACCGTTGCGGAGTCTGCAGTCTGAACACTTTACCTCAGAGCGTCCGTTAACTGAATGAATTGAAAATCCAGTAACATCAGCAATTTTCATTCAAGCAGCTGATTTCTGTAAATTAATGTGAAACTAAATTTATATTGCAGCACATGGTGAAGTCAGTATATACATTAACGACGATTTGAGACAAATAAGTGTAAATTTAATATAAGACTATGTACATGGCGCTCTGTGGCGCTGCAGGACAGACGCCGAATGGTGCGCCGGTGTGTGTACACTCATAGAGAATAATGTGTTTGAATTTTAAATACGCTTCTCGCCCGGTGTGCGACCCCCTTTAGCCGCGGCTAGAGCGACGAGGCAACACAATAGTTGAGTTATGTTAACCAGCTGCGCTGTGCTTATCATATTATACAGTGCTCTACTGGCTTAAGTAGTGAGAGTTAAAGAAGTGTGTCAAGTCTTCAAATTGTTGCTAACCTCTTGCTATGTTTTCTCCAGGTCATTTTAAATGGACAGCTTTGTCGCTGATAAGCTAACTGAGTGGCGGCTGTCTGAGCTGATAGAGAATTTTAGAGGTGAGCGTTTTACTCTTAACTGCCCTCATACCATCTCTCTATACCTAAACATTTTTCTTTAATATGGCTTAAATGTGTCAGTGCAAGATTTTGTGACAGTCACAACTTCTTCGACAGTGGGGTTATGCAGAGCCAACTGGATCCGGGCTAATAGCTCCAAGGACATACTGGAACTCCTCACAGAGTACCCTCATCTCACCAGTCCGGGCATGGTATGGTTCCACTGGAACATATAGTAGCAATATCTTATTTACATTTTGTATCAAAGGAGCGGATATCACATTTTTTCCTTTGTTTCCTGTGGTTTTTTTAGATAGCGCAGGACTTTCAGGTGCTGTATGGTGAGGCTGCACCTAAATTATTTGAGACCTGGATCCCTGAATATGCTGAAAAGGTCCTGTACTTGGCCAAGCAGGACAATAAACTCCCTTCACTTTCTGTTGAGGACATGACACTGGGTAAGTTAAAACTGACCTTTTGTGTGTTCTATGGCAAGGGTCCTGTGATTCCTTTCCTTTTGGTCACATTTGTCTGTATGTTGAGACACAAATATCTGTTCATTTACATATTTCTATACAGTCATTTTATTTTCCACACACATACTGATACCTAGAATATTGTTAACCTACAGATGCCAAAGGGGAACTAGCGCTAACACTGCTACCCACCATGGTGCCACAGGCCGTCTACAGGGTTGGGAAGAAGACTATCCGGCACTCCATTGAAGAGTCCCGGACAGCGTTCATACACCAAATGCCTGTAAGTACAATGGACCAGTTTCTCAGCACCACTCTGAGAGAGAATATTCTTAATTCTAACTATACTGTACAGGTGAAAGAAGGCAATCCAAGTGACATGTTTCATGTGAAAGCTAAAGGGTGAATCCTGATTTAAAAAAAAAAAAACAACTCCAAGGTTCCTCGCAGTTGTATTTCAGTTTTGGGTGATGCAATCTAAGGTAGCTAGAAAGTGAAGTTAAAGATGTTAAGTTTTATTACTCTGAGTGGTTCTCAACCCACATTTTCTTGTACACATTCATGACCCACTCAAAATGAACACACCAATTAAGAACCACAGTTATTTGGCTTCCTTGTACAGTTAGTATCAGCATTATAACACAAACTGATAGTCTATTATCTTGCTTACAATTCACCTTCTACACAATATTCACTTTCTTTTCTTTCTGTCTCTGTCTGTTTTAGGTTGGAACAAATATGGTGGAATACCTCCTGCAATCGTAGCCATTCCCCTCTGTCCTGGCGCTGGGAGATCCCCAGCAATGTGCTTCTCAGGCATTTGTGATATTGGCTGGTCAGGCACTCCCTCAGAGCACACTGCTTGGGGCAGTTGACATGTGCTTCAAGGCATTTTATGTTCTTGATATCAACTACCCCAAGCAGTGTGCTCACGCATGGGAGTTTCTGCAGCAAGTTGTGTATCAGATTGAGAAATCTGAATCAAAACCTGTCAAATTTCTTAAGACTGCCTTGCTTAATTGCAGAACTGTTTAATTGTGTTAAGCTGCAGTAAATGACACAACCAATGTTTGAAGACTTTAAGCCTCAAGTTCAATCCAGTTATTGAATGTTGTCAGATGTTTGAGAGAGAATGAGTTGTTTATTTTTCTATTTTTTCTAATGTCTAATGTTATTACAGTGTGACCTAAAATGAATAGGTCCAAGTGTGTGTTTTTTTATATAGAGTTTAATTTAATTTAATGCAATAAAAATGTAAAAGTGCTTGAAGTGTGTAAGTGCCTGAAGTTTTATTTTCTGAAATAAGGCATACTGGCATAGTAACCCAAGTTAGGTTATTTTTGACCTTTGGTTAAAAAGGGACCTACTAATTTCTGGGTTATTTCAACCCAGATATTGGGGTTGTTCTTTTGACCCAGAAGTTGGGTTATATTAACTACAATGTTGGGTTATTTTAACCCAACATTTGGGTCCCTTTTTAACCCAGGATTTGGGTCAAAAATAACCCATTATGGGTTATTTTTGACCCAGGAGTTTTTAGTGTGTATGCTAAGCTATGCTAAAAGTGGTACCTGGACCCAGAGATCGACTGAATGGATTCGAAAACGGTAAAACTCAACTGTTTAACTCTAGGGGAGATGGAAAATGAGCCTATTTTCAAAAAAAGTGGAGTGTTCCTTTAAATTCTCACCACCATTCATAAAAAAGTTACCGGGCAAGTAACACGTTTCAGCGCTGATTCTACTTGCATTTGGCGCGTTGAACCTTTTGAACCCTAGACATTATAATAACACTAGATGCCCTATTGGCCGCTGGACCGTACGTCCATATGGACGTAACAGCGCCGCCATATTGTGCGGGGCAACACTCCCATAACGCTCATAACTGGAACTGAGAAAAATGGCTGCTTCTTGTGCTGCTTGGGGCTAAACAAATCGCTGCACACTTGAAAACAGGTCTCGGGAATGACCTTTCACAGGTAACACTGAACATTTGTTTCTGGTTGTATTTGTCGTTATATAATTATATTGATAGTAGTTGGCCACCGGAGTCAGTCAGACTACAGTAGCTGAGGAGAGCCTGTCAGTGCACTGTTCTCACCATCTCCAAGAGACTGATGGAAAATATAGAGCCTTTTGTTGTTGTTGTTGTTGTTATTATTATTATACCAATACTATATTATTATTGTACTAGTCACTATTTAATTTACTATTTTTATTATTGTCTATATTATTCTGCAATTGATATTACATTGTATTTGCGATTATTATATTATACCACTTGAGATTATCAATCTATTATAGTTATGCTGTTATATTATTGTCTATATTCTGTAAAAGATACTACATATTCTATTGCTATTATTATTATTATTATTATATTATTATACTATATGCTATTATCAATATATTATGATATTATATTATTGTACTTATACTATTATATAATTATACTATTCATTACTATTTTACTTGCTGTATACTGTTTGTTTATTGACAATATTATATATATTTATCACTGACTACATTATTATATTATATATTACATAAACTATTTCTTATATATAGTGTATAACAAACTATTTCTTATTCTCACTTTATCTTATATTTACTATTTGCATTGCACTGTAGTTGTACCATGTCATATGTATTACCATAAAGGATCCATCAGTTATTGTTGTATGTTTTTGGAGTATCTGTCTGTAAATATCTGTATCATTTCAGTGCTATAAAAATACAGAAAGCAGCCTGTGTGATTTGTATTTGATGATTTGTTTCATTTTATCAATGGTGGTCAATTCTAAGCTCAAGAAAAGCTAAAATTGGGTTAAAGACAGAAAATGCCTTTTCCACAATAAGAAAACTTTATTTCATTTAATGTGAAAAATAAATTATATCTCAGTATGGGCGTCTTTACAATTCTTATGCAAGAATAAAGCAGCCAAATACATGACAAGCCTGAGCTTTGACTATTTCTTATTAAAATAAATATTTTATATGTGTAACTATAGAGATTTTAAGTAACTAGAACTTTTACTAAGCAACCATGAGCTGTGCTCTCCATGACGACGCGGTAGTTTCAGCAAAGGATATATGGATTTCCAGCACTGAAAATCACTTGCAGTAGCTCTGCTACTAGATTTATTTAAAATGTGTATCCGTGTACAGCTCTGATCAGATATTCCTCCATCTTGGCTGATCTTTGTCCTGCAGATGGCGCCACGCGAGAAAAAAACTATTCTAATTTAATTTTAATTTGACATTCTAATCTTAACGGTTTATGATCAACTAATGAGCTTCAGTTGTTATCAGGAAAATAATCTAAATTATCAAAATGCTCTCATTACAATTCTCCACCAGATTTACAATGCTGCATGCAAGTTCAGGATAACTCAAAAAATTTGATCGTAGACCACTCACGTCCATATTGATAAACGGCAAGTTTTGCGTGGAAACGGCCGTATGCACCGTTTTCTGTCGTATGTTCGTTTCATAAATGAGGCCCAATGTGTGCCATTTCATCAGATTTGTAAGGTAAATCATTTATTAACCTACACCAACACAGGAGAATACGTCAATATCTTTGAAATATGTGAACTGTTCATCACAATTTCAAAATAAAAGTTTAATCTGAGTTGAGTTTGCATGTTTTGATGTCCACATATTCTTGTGCTGTTCGGTGTTATTAACGTTTTTAATACTGACTATTATTGTATCACAAATAAATGCGAAAGTGTACTATAGTCGCCAGAAGCTGCTACAGATCGGTTCGAACTACATAGGCGATCATTTTAATGTGGAAACAATACCGCAGGAGATTCTTCAACCACCGGGACTATCGTTTCCAATTCACGGAGGGAGAAGACGGAGACGGCGCGAGGAGAGGAAGCAGAAGAGGGGTAAACGAGCGGGCCTACTAGTGAGACTAAGAACTGCTCCATCTTTCTTGCGAATACTAGATCACTTACCAACAAAATGGATGAGCTCCGACTGGACATTGTCACACATAACCCCACAAAGGACTGCTTCCTTCTGATTTTCTCCGAGTCGTGGCTGAACCCTAGCATACCGGATGCTGTAGTTGAGCTAGCTGGCCGTACGCTACATCGTGCCGACAGAACGACCGAATCCAGTAAGAAAACAGGAGAAGGACTCTGTGTTTTTCTTAACGATTCCTGGTGTGCTAATTCTGCAATGATCGATAAGGTTTGCTCTCCGGACTTGGTATATTTAATGTTAAGATGTCGGCCTTTTTATTTGCCCAGGGAATATACAGTTGTGATTGTTATGGCCGTATATATACCAGCTCAGGCCAATGTTAAGGTGGCACTGGAGCAATTGTATGACGCTATTAGTAAACAACAGATCATACATCCTGATGGAATTTTTATTATTGCTGGGGATTTTAATCAAGCCCATCTTAAGACTGTTTCCCAGATTTTACCAACACGTAAAGTGTAAAACTAGAGGGGAAAATACCCTAGATCATGTTTATACAAACATAAAAGATGCTTATAAAGCTATAGCACACCCCCACCTTGGACAGTCAGACCATCTTTCTTTGTTTCTCACTCCTGCTTACAAAGCCTTGGTTAACAGTGCTAAATCAACTTATAGGATTGTTAAAGTTTAGCCTGAAGTTGCCATTAACCAACTCCAGGACTGTTTTGAAAACACAGATTGGAACATATTCTCCCATCAATCAGACCTAGAGACATTTACTTCATCTGTGATGTCATATATCGGTTACTGTGTGGATAATGTCACTGTTAATAAAAAGATCAGAGTGTATCCAAATGAGAAACCATGGATGGATAATGAAGTCAAACAGCTGATCAGGGCAAGGGACACAGCCTTTAAATCAGGAGATATCTCCGCTTACAAAGTTGCCCGAGCTAGCCTTAAGAGTGGCATCAGGTCTGCAAAATTAAAGTATAAACAGCGGATTGAAGAGGATTTCAGCAATAACTAATCCATGGCGAATGTGGCAAGGCATTCGGGTAATCACCGATTATAATAATAAGAATGACATACAACATTTATCATCAAATGATAATGCTTATCTTGCAGAGGAACTTAACAGCTTCTTTGCTCGGTTTGAAAAGGACAATAATCAATTTCCAGTTCACTGACAGGAAATTCACACCCCCTTGTTCTCCATACACAGGAGGTACGTCAAGCGCTTAACAACATCAACACAAGGAAAGCAGCTGGTCCTGATGGTGTACATGGATGTGTGTTACAGGCCTGCGCCTACCAACTGGCAGAGGTGTTTACAAACATTTTCAACCTCTCCCTCTCCTTATGTAAAGTTCCTACGTGCCTAAAAACCACGACCATTGTGCCTGTTCCAAAAAAAACCATGGTAACATGCCTCAACGATTATCGGCCAATTGCTCTCACTCCTGTTATTGCAAAATGTTTTGAAAGGCTAGTAATCACTCACATCAAAGACTCTGTACCAGTTGATCTAGATAAACATCAGTTTGCCTATCGGGCAAATAGATCGACTGAGGATGCCATCTGTACAGCCATGCATGCTGCCCTTTCACATCTGAAAAAGTCCAACACTTATGTCAGGATGCTCTTTGTTGATTACGGTTCGGCATTTAACACCATCGTACCAAGTCAACTGATCAACAAACTCCATGTATTAGGACTAACCCCTTCCATATGTAGCTGGTTACTGGATTTTCTTACCAACCGCCCTCAGTCAGTGCGGTTGGACAAGCATACATCCTCTACCTTAACTTTGAGCACTGGTGTGCCACAAGGATGTGTGCTGAGCCCCCTTCTTTATGCACTTTTCACCCGTGACTGTCAAGCTATCCACGAATCGAACATTCTAGTTAAATTTGCAGATGATACGACTGTCATTGGGCTTATATCAAACAATAATGAAGTTGCATATTGGGAGGAGGTTCAGAACCTGACAGTGTGGTGTGACATCAACAACCTGGTCTTAAACATCAAAAAGACCAAAGAAATTATTGTGGATTTTAGGACCACTAAAAAGATCACCCACAGTCCTGTGAATATTAAAGATGACATTGTAGAGAGAACCACCAGCCACAAGTTTCTGGGAGTTACCATTACAGAGGATCTCTCCTGGGGTGACAATACCGCATGTTTGATAGGCAAAGCACAACAACGCCTTTACTTTATGAGAAAGCTAAGGAGAGCTAACCTTCCTCAGAAGCTGTTAGTCAACTTCTACAGATGTACCACAGAGAGCATCTTGACTAACTGTATGACAGCCTGGTATGGCAGCTGTACTAAAGCTGCCAAAAAGCCCTGCAGCAGATTGTGAAAACAGCACAGGATATTGTTGGCACTGATTTACCATCTCTTGAACATCTTTATAAAACTCACTGTTTAAAAAGGGCCAATAATATAGATAAGGATATCACTCATCCCTGTCACAATTTGTTTCAGCTCCTCCCATCTGGAAGACACTTTCAATCAATCCGTGTACGCACGAACAGACTGAAAAACAGTTTTGTCCCCTCAGCAATAACTTTGTTGAACTCCCAGACCAAGTAAAATAAGTTACTGCTCAAGAAGTTCAACAAGAACATTTATGCTGCTATATTTTAAATTACTGTCTTAATTAATGGCTTATTTTTTATAACATTATCTATTGTATGATATCAATTATTTAATTATTTATTAGTAACTATTTCATGTTTTTAACTATTGTAATTAGATGTTGTTAGTCATTTGTATTGTCTTCTTAATGCACTTTGAGGTTGGCACAAGATAAATTTTGTTGTGTTACACAATGACAATAAAGTACTTGACTTGATGTAAAGTGGGACAACAACAATCATCAGGCCGTTGGCGCCCTCTGCAGGCATTTGTTATAATACATAATATAATTGTTTATACAATGTATATTATATTATGTATTTTAAAAGTGTTGTTATATCAAACCATATGATTACTTGCTTTTGATCCAGATATTATTGCCCCATTGTTATTATATTTGTATTTTAAGTCATGTTAAAGGACATTGTTTGCTTAGGTCTATATGTATTATCACAAAAATATCCGATTACTTGATTAATTGTGAACATAATCGACTAATTACTTGATCACCAAAATAATCGTTAGTGACAGCCCTAAATGTAATAACAACAGTCTAATTCCCCTATTCCATTTTGTTACTTTATGAATAAATGAAATTATAAAATTCAGTGACTCAGTTTCATGTGAGAGTCACATATGATCTTACCTCAGTTTCTCCAGTTTACAGTGAGGATTCTCCAGTACAGCAGAGACTATCTTCACTCCAGAGTCTCTGAGATTATTATACGACAGATCCAGATCTCTCAGGTGTGAGGAGGGGTTTGATCTCAGAGCTGAAGCCAGAGCAGCACAACCTTCATCTGTGACACCACACTTAATCAACCTGTAGAGAACAATGATACACTCTTCACTCTCTCAGATCAACAGAGACTTCATTATCAAAGAGAAACCAATAACATAAACTCAAATCACCATGTTAGATGATCTTGATCTGTGTCACAGAGAACAAAACATTATCATAACACACCTGCAGTCAAATTCAAGCAGGAATAATACATATATTTACATGATCATAATTTTTGCAATATGTCTTTCTTAAACAATTAATTAAATATGTCAGTGAGTTTTACTGTTATTCTAAGAGATTATATAAAAACTGATATAACAAATTAAAACTGTATATCACATAAAAATCTAGAAAAATTGTAACAGGAGAGGTTAATGTAATGAACATTAAAGAGTCATGAAACCCCCCTCTTTCAGCTCAAGTCTACCTCACAATCATCTTAAATGTGTGTGATCAGATAGAGATAAAAAGAGCAGGAAATCTGGCCACGCCCCCAGAACTTCTTATTTTTAAATATGTACTTTATCACATTAAAAGATACATCTTATATTGTAATAATACATACTATTGTCTTGCAGCATTTATTAATCATGATAATAATTAATATATTATATAATATAATAAAATTATTAATAGAATTGTTATTATTAAAGTACCTGCCAAAAGTCTGGAAACAATTATTAATTATTTTGAAATAAATCTCTTTTGCTCACCAAGGCTGCATTTATTTGATCAAAAATACAGAAAAACAGTAAAATTGTGAAATATTGTTACAAATTAAAAAAAAGTTTTCTATTTTAATATATTATAAAATGTAATTTATTCCTGTGATCAAAGCAGAATTTCAGCATCATTACTCCAGTTTTCAGTGTCACATGATCTTTCAGAAATCATTAAAATTCGATTTGAAGCTCAAGAAACATTTCTGATTATTATCAATGTTGAAAACAGTTGTGCTGCTTCATATTATTCTGGAAATGGTGATACGTTTTATTTTTCAGTATTCTTTGAAAAAGAGATGAACAGCATTTACAGTATGTGCATTTATCAAATATATTACATTTATTAAAGCATTTATTAAATAGAAATATTTTGTAACATTTTAAATGTCTTCACTCTTCTCACTTTTTATCACTTTAATGTATGATGCATTAAAGTATCAATTTCTCCTTTTTTTTTTTTTTTTTTCAAGAGAACGAAAAGTAGCAGGAGAAAAAGCGCAAACGCTTCAAAAAGAAACATTCATTCTCTTACATCATATGAACACGTGATATAAAATTGATGAATGGTAATTTGATCATGTTGTTTCAGTAGATTTGCTTGTAATGAATGTAATAATAGTTTGGGGTTTTTATGTTATTTTATGAATGATTGAAATTGCATAAAAGATTAATTTGATCAATATAAATGTGAATTAAATGAGATTCCTCTTCAGTTATCAGAAATTAATATTCTTCGTTTTGCTTATCTTATTGCACCACTTTTTCCATGATTATGTTTATTGTTAGTGTTTATTTGTTTCTGTACTATTTTTTGTTCCATTAGTTTAGTTTTGTTGTGTGTAAATCAGTCTCCAACAAAGGTGTCGTGTGATGCAGTGGCGAGGCCAGAAATGTTAAAGTGAGGGACTATTCTGTCCTCTGCAGGCGTGTGTGTTGGGCAGCATATACAGACAGATAAACATTTTAACGTGATGAAGAGGCTTCACTGCTTTGTGTGCTTGACGCTATGAATCATTAACAAATAAAGTTTTTCGCATGGTAGTTTAATTAAACCTATTGCAAACAGCGCCATCTAGCGGGGAGGAAGGATTACGTCAGATATGACATGATACTGACCTTGGTGAAATATGGCCGACAATGCCTACTTTAAAATTACATCATTTTACAATACATGAGATAAAAATAATGACAATTAAGATTAGTTAAATGTGACTAATTTTTATCCAACAGTTTCATGAAAACAACAAAATCCACTCATTAATAAAATAACTAATGAAAAAAATATGAAGAATAAACAAAGATAAATAAGCGTTTTACAGCGTTGAGCAGTGTAGCCAATCACAGGCATGTCTGTTGATTTCTTAAACACAATGGCCAATCAGGTGTTTAAGTTAGAATCCACTCACCGCTCAAAGTCAGAGTTTTTGTCCAGCGTTGAGTTCTGCACGCTCGTAAATCCTCTCATTATAACAGTGTATATGGCGGGCCGGAAGGTCCAAAATAAGACTAATGATTTGTCGCGGGAAGTCACTGCACTATTGCCAGTGGCTACTGCGTTTCCCACTGATAGGCCAGCGGTGGATCTGTATCCGCACTCTCCTCACGCAGCAGGCGACTCACTTTCCTCACATGGCGGACGGAAAATTAAGTTGACTAATCAACAACATTATGATAGAAGTACCGGTTTGTAAAATATTTTAAATAAATCTAATTCCTCTTCACTCCCGTTTGACCAAGATAGCACATTACCAAGAGATATTAATGAAGCCAGCTTGCTAAATATTTTTTTTAAAGTGAGCTAAAAATATGTTTTACTGATGCTAGTGAATTATTTTTCTTAAGTATTCTAGGTATTATGGAAAAAAAAAAAAAAAAAAAAAAAAAAAAAAAAAAAAAAAGGTACAGAAGCTGTCACTGAGACCCCAGGCATGTAGTCTAACATTTAGGTAATATGTACACTTTTGGTACCAATGTAGGCCTACATTTGAGGTACTAAGCACTAATCAAAGGTGTACCTCTTTGAAAGGGTACCGTCCCAGTGACAGCTTTTGTACCTTTTTTTCTGAAAGCGTGTTGTCTTTTAATAATGTTGTATTATTTTTTTTACCATTTTCTGTGTAATAATTTTATATTTTATTATCATATAAGTGGATTTTCATTTTTATCTTATATTAATGGTATTTTTACTTCTTTTAATGTGAAGTAGGCCTACTTGGTGTCTATTGTAGGCCCTAATGCTTTTTATTGTAAAGTACTTTGAGCTTCATTCCTTTTATGAAATTTGCTGTGAATAAAGTTTATCATTATGACAACAAATAATGATATAGTTTAGCAACATATGATACAGTTAAGCATCATCACACACCGAGTACGTTTTCCCAAATTGCATGTTTGCAAATGTGAAATTGCATTTTATACAATTCAATGAACATGTAGTTAATATAAGTGATTTACATTTTTGATGCAATATTGTCTGTTTATGGCCAACAAAAACAGTTCCAAAGATCATACCAGAACCTTTGCCCATCTCCGATTAACACACAGCTTTGTTTAGACTGATTCAATGATTCAATTACCCATTTAAGACGTTCCCTGTGTCCTATTGTGCATACTATCCACCCTATCTGCCCTAAATAGTATTGAAAATGACTAATGTTACATACTATTTAGGATGGATAGTATATGTACATTGAGACGCAGGCATTCAGTTTGATTCTTAAATGAATCAGCCGTTTGAACGATTCAGCTGAATGAATGACTCAATGACTCACCCATAAAGACAATCACTTGCCGCCACCTACTGGCAGTTTAATTTCATATTTATAAGTATTCTAAATATACATTATTTCATTTATACAGTGGCAGGAAAAAGTATGCCTATGTTAACCCCTTGGAATGAACTTGTCATAAAATGTAATCTGATCCTCATTTAATTCATGCCTAAACACTTTGAGATTTCTTTGTATCCATTAAAGAAGAATGGACAAAAATCCCTCCTGAACGTTTTGCAGGTCTGATCATTGTGTTTGTATTGTGACGAATTAGATCACATTTTATGACACATTACCGCAGAAAACAGTTTATTCAAGGGGTTTGGATACTTTTTTCTTGCCACTGTGTGTGTGTGTGTGTGTGTGTGTGTGTGTGTGTGTGTATATATATATATATATATATATAGTCTGTGTAAATACATCTGAATGCCACTTCTGATGCAGAATCTGTTTCCTCTGCAATGAAAAAAAAAAAAAGATTTTGTTTGATACTGATTTCATTTGATTTGTAAAGCCTTATAGTGACTTATTATCCGATTTTATGTATTGATAAAGAATATGACATGAAAGATGAGAGCCTGCATTTAATGAGGTTAGGAAAATATTGCCTTTATAAATGTTATAAAAAGCCATGATAATCAATTTAAGGGGCCATATACAAATATGCTGATTTAAGTAACAGAAAACTGACGGGAAAATTGGAACAAAAAATATAAACTTCACTAGATATGATGTTAGTTATTGTGTCATCAGTAATTGAAAAGGGCACAGATTTTATCATAGAGTGAGATGCCAGCTGAGGAGAGTCAGTCGTCCGCCATGTGAGGAAAGTGAGTCGCCTGCTGCGTGAGGAGAGTGCGGATACAGATCCACCGCTGGCCTATCAGTGGGAAACGCAGTAGCCACTGGCAATAGTGCAGTGACTTCCTGCGACAAATCACTAGTCTTATTTTGGACCTTCCGTCCGCCATAAGTGTAGACATTATGTAAATAAGAGATTTATTGAGCAGTGTGAACAGCTTCATGGATTATAATGGAACTTCATGAGATTGAATCATCGTGATGAACTAAGATGAGTGACAGCTTTTTAGTGATTATAAAGGGAACACTCTAGACTTTCTAGACTATATATATATATAATACATTCAGAATTTGAGAAGATCTTTTGTTTTTCATGCTTAAGTGACATCCGCTAAATTCATGTATTTGAGCAATACTTATTGTCATTTATGTGTGATTTTTCGCCTTATTATTATTTGCTGTCATTTGATTGGGTGGAGCAGCCGTCAGTCTGAGTGGGTCAGTGCCACCCTGACCTTATGTAGCCTCACCACTGATGTGATGATGAGAGTGAAGATGAATGAAATCAGCTTCAGATATCAAACACATTAACTGTGATTCATCTGAAATCATTATATGTTCATTACAATCCCAAACACTCGGATTTGGTCTCACTAATGTATTAATGTTTATATTAAATTAAAATTAATATAGAAAAAAAAGTCTAAATATAAATGTTTATCATACATGCATTATAAATGCATATATTTGAAAATAAATTTCTCACACAAATGTCATAAAAACGGTTACGTAGATCACAAATCAGGTCAGAGAGGTGGAGGGTTTAAAAGCTGAAGTTTTTTTTATTAAATCATTAATTTATAATGTTTAAGTTAGAAATGTTATAATGTTTTAACAGTGATGATTGTTCTCAGTGTTACTTACAGAGCTGATCTAGTTTCTGTAACCACAGGCAGCAGCTTCTGAAGAACTTCATCTCCTGTGTTTACTGCGGCACTATTTGAATAAAAAACAATTATTAATGCTAATAATAATATCATAAGTAAATAATACATTACATTCCTTGCTAAATATCCTCGTATATTTTTTTAATTAAACACTGCTTTATAAAGGACATGTGAAAATGTTTTTTAGTATCTAACTGTAGAAGCTACTAAACATATTCAGCAACACAGATTTGTTTTTTCTTTTTCTTGTCAATGTTGCTGTGGCAGGTCTATTAGTCTTCATTTACACTACAACACTTAGTGCACAGATCTATTTTGACATCGGATTTTTCTGTCCAGTCTGTTGCTATGGTTATCACTATGTCAATCATCCTCCAGTTCCAGGATTCTCCACATATTGATATTGGGATCTTCTCAAACAGAAGGCTGCATCCTAGTGAGGTTGTGTCTTTCCTAGTCCAGTCCTTCTGAGGCTTGTAGACTCGAGTCCTCCTCAGCATTAAACACTAGAATGAGACGCTCTAGTAAGTGTGCATGACTACGTCACACATGTTCCCGCCCCACGATCGCGGCACGAAAATACTATTAAAACTTAATTTTGGAAACATACTTGTATTAAAAATCTTTATATTAACAGGTGTTTTTATTAATGCAGTGCAGTGAATGACAGCCGTCTGTGTCTCCCAGTGTTTTACATTATTGTTAGTTTAGTGTTCAGTGATTAATTTACACCAAAACAAAAGATAACATGTATGACTTCATCTCCAAAAACATTATTTGTGTTTTACATTTCATAATGAACTCATAAACTCAGTGCCGACTCGTTTTTCATCAGTTCTTTTTCCTGAATTGGAATGTGTGCAAAGGATTGTGGGAGATTGAAGGACATGAAGGATACGCTTGACGCATCCTTCAAAATGAGCTGAATTAAGGACATGAAACTAACTCTGCCTTCAAAGGATCCTTCAAATTGAGACGGTCTTCAGAGGTGCTTGATGACGTGACAGTCGAGATATACAGCCTTACTAGGACACAGCCTCCGTTTGAGAAGCTCCCGCAAATTATGTACAATATCCCAGAAATCAGTCTGTGCCCCGTGATTTAAACACCTCTGATCTCTATGTTTCTCTTTGTTCATAATGTTTTAGACTGTAATGATTGAACTCAGTGTTACTTACTGATCATTTCTGTGTCCAGTTAATCTGTACAGGTTAAACTCCTCCATTGTCTCCTCTGAGGTCAACAACACAAAAACTAAAGCTGACCACTGAGATGAGGAGAGTTTCACTTTACGTAATCCTCCATATGTATGAGGTTGAGCTTCGTTCACTAGTGAAAGATCACCCAGTTCATTCAGACAGTGAAACAGATTGATGTATTTATCTGGAGAGGGATTCTCACTGATCTTCTCTTTAATATAGTCAGCTGTTTTCTCATTGTTGTGAGATCTGTTTCCGGTCTGTGTCTTTAGTTCTTGTAAGAGACTCTGATTAGACTCCACTGACAGACCCAGAAGGAAACGAAGGAAAAGGTCCAGATGCCCATTTTTACTGTCTAAAGCCTCATCCACAGCTTTCTGATGGAAGTCAGATAAAGTGAATGTGAAAAACATTGAGAGGTCAGAGAACATCTGTGAACAGTTCTTTATAAAGGAGAGATGCACATATAGAGCTGCTAGATGTTCCTGAATGCTCAGATGAACAAAGCAGAAGACTTTCCCCTGATACAAGCCCAACTCCTCTCTGAAGATCTGAGTGCACAATCCTGAGTACACTGATGCTTCTGTCACATCAATGCCACACTCTCTCAGGTCTTCCTCATAGAAGATCAGGTTGCCTTTCACAAGCTGCTGATAAGCCAGTTTCCCCAGTTTGACAATCATGTCTTTATCTTTCACTTTCTTCTCATAGTCCTTCTCATGTTTGATGTTGGTCTGAAGGATCAGGAAGTGTGTGTACATTTGAGTGAGAGTCTTGGGAATCTTTCCTCTCTCTGCTTCACTCAACATCTTCTCTAGAACAGCGGCTGAGATCCAGCAGAACACTGGGATGTGACACATAATAAAGAGGCTCCTTGATGACTTCAGGTGTGAGATGATCCTGTCAGCCAGACTCTGATCACTGATTCTCTTCCTGAAGTATTCCTGCTTCTGTGGCTCACTGAATCCTCGTACCTCTGTCACTCGATGGACACACTCAGAGGGGACGAGATCAGCTGCTGCTGGTCTGGAGGTGATCCAGATGAGAGCAGAGGGAAGCAGATTCCCCACAATGAGGTTCATCAGCAGCACGTCCACTGAGGCTGATTCAGTCACATCACACAACCTCACATCGCTCTGAAAATCCAGAGACAGACGACACTCATCCAGACCATCAAAGATGAACAACACTTTATATTCATCACTGGATATTTCCATTTCTTTTGTTTCAGGGAAAAAGACATGAAGAAGATCTGAAAGACTGAGTGTTTTGTCCTTCATCAAGTTGAGCTCTCTGAAAGGAAGTGGAAATATGAGCTGGACGTCCTGATTCTCTTTCCCTTCAGCCCAGTCCAGGATGAACTTCTGCACAGAGACTGTTTTTCCAATGCCAGCGACTCCCTTTGTCAGCACAGTTCTGATGGGTTTGTCTTGTCCAGGTAAAGGTCTAAAGATGTCATTGCATTTGATCGATGTGTCCTCTGTTTCTGCTCTCCTGGACTGTGTCTCAATCTGTCTCACCTCATGCTCATTACTGATCTCTCCACTTTCACTCTCTGTGATGTAGAGCTCTGTGTAGATCTCATTCAGGAGTGTTGGGTTTCCCTGCTTTGATATTCCCTCATACAAACACTCAAACTTCTTCCTCAGATTTGATCTCAATGTGTTGAGGACTTCAGCAGGTTTAGAGTCATGGCTGTAAGATTAAAATACCACATTATTACACAAGTTAATGTAAAGTGAACAGCCATAAATTACAAAATGGATTTTTTGTTTGCTGTATTATGGGACACAGAACATCATTAGGTTTCTGAAATGTTTCAATTATTAATCATGTGTTTGAGTGATGTGTGATGTGATGCAGCACCTAAAATTAAACAACAACAACAACCACAAAAGTCCTACATTTTACCTGAAACCAGGATTCATGCTTTCATTAAAGTCTTGTGGTTGAATCACGGGCGTGAACACAGTTTTGTTTTTAACTGGTCTGGATAGAAGATTTGACCTTAAATCAGAATGAAGAAAAATTTAAAAAAAAATAAAAAAAAAATCAGGCACTTGCAGGATTCGAACTCAGTATTTTTTTGGTTCAAATCCAGATCATTACACTGCTGTTTATTAATAACAATTTCATAAAAATCAAATTCTGTAAGTATTATTATATAGGAAAGATATACTAGTGGCTTCTCCATAGAGCAGTTACTCTTCACAGACACACAGATGGACTCTGTGTTTGATCTCTTCTGCTGGACTGAACTGGTTTTAAAACTAAGTAAAATAAAAAGCATACAGACTTGTAGATATATGTTGTACACTTTTACTGGAATCTTCTGTCTTAGGAAAGACCAGGGAGTGCTGTAACACTTTTGCTTTAATGTCTGTAACTCAGTGGTGTTTTGCTCCGTGTTTCAAACTTTGATTAGTTATTTTGAGAAATTAACTTACTGTAATATTAGGAATTAGGAATTCAAAGCAACTATAGAATTACAGAATGAATTCAACTCAGGTGAACATCATCCACGATCACATGACTCTTTTAAATGGCATACTTTTTTCAAGTGGTGACCCTGAATAGTCGACGATTCGATGCTTCGATAGGAGGAAGCTGATTCGAATACCAATCTCACAGTCGAATCTCCGCAGAGGTGTTATGAGACGAGATATGGGGTGCTCAATATCTGATTTTACATAGACCTACTGGTTCTCTCCCAATAGGTTAATATACAGCCTATTATGATAATGCTATAAATAAAAATGTGAAAAGAAAGAAGCTTTTAATAAATATTTTTAATGTGTGTGAATAAATCCAACCACCACTGTGACAGATTTAAGTTTCACTTCCATGATCCGTGAGCGACAGAGGGCATCTTGGCGGCAGGAATTAAATCTTTAACAATTGGATGTACTTTGAAATGGTAAAGGATGATCCAAAAAATGTAAGAAGCAAGTTGTGCCAACAGATCATGTCCTACCGCTTAACAACGACAAACACTGCGGCGCACTTCTGCCGGCCAATGTTATCGAGTTGACTAGCGCACTGAAAAGACTCAAACGGACACAGGCAGATCGCCTGAAAGACTGGATCTTCGATCAGGTAGGGTACAAGTGATTTCAAAACATTTCAGCCGGTTCTAATTTGATTTTTGGATGCTGTGAATGTTTAGCTAAAAAGACTGCCACTCCAGTTTAGCGTTTATTGTCTCTGCAGTTAAAAAGACAAAGTTGACAATTCTGGCTCTAGGCTACTTTCGTTATTTTAATAATTTCTTTAATTTTAACTTATTTATTGATTACTCTGGGTTATCTAATTTAACTATTTGTGGCTTGTGTTTTGATGTTCCCCTGCACTTTAGGCATTTTGCACTTGTGACTTGATTATGACTATTTCATTTCGTTTTTTTTTTGTTGTTTTTTTTTTTGTTTTTTTTATTAGAACGGTATATTCTGTTCTAATTCAATTCTGTAAATTAATTTTTTTTAATTGTTTTTCGGTGCATCGATGCGCCCCACCTGCACAACTGGGCTTCAAACCCGGCCAGTGTCTTCTGCTGATTATATCAGCATTAAAGAACTCCAAACTGCTAGATTAAATAGCTGATTTGTCTCTAAAATGATTTCCAAAATGATGGAAAAATCGACTTCAGTGAGAAATTTACTTTTGCTATGATTAAATGTTAGGCGATATCTTCCAAAGACTTGAATTTTGGCGCATTTTTTTCTCTATATAGTGTTGATATGGCAACTAGTAAATACACTAACACTACACTTTAGCATGTCTGCTAAAAAAAAAAAAAAAAAAAAAAAAAAAAAAGTATAATAAAAATAAATATAATAAAAGTATTTATAAAAAGTGTGTTACAACTAGCCCCGCATTAGGTTGTGCCCCGCTCAACCCTATACCTGAGATTAGGCCGTTTGAGTATCTTCAGCAAGCCGACGTGCAAACTGACGCAAATGAAAGTGAAAGTAAGTCGCAGACGCTCAACACACTTATTATCTTCATTAAAAGTAATGAGACTGATGATCTTACCAGTGCTGTTGCCGCGCTCTCTCCTATTTTGGTCATTGATTTTGAAATTAGCTGATTATCAATAAAATACAGCTCATTTCTTACTTTTGGTGATGTCAGCGCCGTTAAATCTGCATATAGCACGGGAATTGAAGATCGGATTTATATCCATTGTGCTGAGACGCATTTATGTGGCCAAGTATAAATGGAATCGTTTTAATAAATCAGATATCTATCTGATCTGTAAAAATGCATGAAGTGACCAGGTGTAAACAGGCCCTGAGATTACTGTGTTCGTGTTACAACTAGCTTCATGTTAGGTTGTGCCCCGCTCACTCATATACCTGAGATCAGGCCGTGTGTCTCCACTCTTTAGCTTTGGTGGCTTATCCATAGACCAGTTACTCTTCACAGACACACAGCTGGACTCTGGGTTTGAGCTCTTCTGCTGGACTGAACTGTAACAGAGAACAGATTCAGTTTAATCCTTTAGCAGGGCTTTACACTAACATTTTCTTTGGAAGCACTTGTGCTCCTAATAAAAAACATTTTTAGGAGCAGTCAAAAATTTAGGAGCACTCTCTGATCAATAACAGACATTAACTTTCCCATTACAGGGTGATATTTGCCCCTTTAAATTAATTTCCAGGGGCATTTTTACCATTATAAGAGCAATTTCTTCTAATTGTATAAAATGTATGCATCATATTTTGTCAATTTCTTAAATTAAAATAGAACATTTGTTTTTAAATGTTACTTTAAACAATACATTCAGTTAGAACAATAAGACCCAATCAGACTGTTACCAATCAAAAGAAACCATTAGAAAATGCATCTTTGCACTGCAGAAGTGGCACAGAAGCTCCATCTGAAGTGGTATTATTTAGACACATTTACACAGACTGCTTCATGCAGCTCATTGGTAAATAATGTTGTACAATGTTTTTAAATATAATTTTTTGAATTTAGAAATATGTAAAAAATTCAACTTTAAGGCCCAGTTTCACAAATAGGGCTTAGCCTAAGTCAGGATCAGGGCCTAGTTCAATTAGGGTATTTAAGTAGCTTTTATAAATGTACCAAAGAAAAAAAAACATTTCTGGTGTGCATCTTGAGACAAATCAATGGCACTGACATATTTTAAGGTATGTCAGTGCAAGTTACATACAGTTAAAACAGCTCAAACATGCATTTTAGTCTGTGAAACCGGGGGTAAAAGTTTGACATTTTAAGTAAAAACAGTCTATGTAAAGTGTAAATATGAAAATAAAACCGCCAGTAGGTTTCGGTAAATCTTAATGTGCGAGTCATTCAGTTGTTTAAAACGCAGATTCATTCAGGAATCACCGTTGCTTGAGATGTGCAACAGTTCTTCTGTGGCTTTGTTTGAAAACATGAATTTGGGATTTTCCTTAGTTGTCAGTTATAATCATCAAAATTAAAAGAAATAAACATTTGAAATATATCAGTCTGTGTGTAATGAATGAATAAAATATACAAGTTTCACTTTTTGAATGGAATTAGTGAAATAAATCAACTTTTTGATGATATTCTAATTATATGACCAGCACCTGTATATCTTTTAAGTTATTAATCAACATTTCTCTTTCTGTTAAAGCATTTCTTTTCCTTTTCAAACACTAAAAAATAATTTTGGATATTGTCTGTACCTCTCACTGAGAGAAAAGAACATGTTATCAGTATGTTTTGGGAAAGTTTCCTGCTCAGAGCAGAGCTCAGATCAACTTCAGCCTTGACGAATCTGTGAATCATGTGTATCTGTGTATGTGCGCTAGTGTTCTGTGCAGGTCCTGTGTACTGATGGACAACTGGCACTCTGCTGGAGAACAGCAGACGCCATCTCATGACCCCAAAAGGACATCCGGTACCTAAATCCAGAGTCCCCTCGTCAGCATCGTGACGAATGGAGATATGCTTCTGACTATCTGTCCATGTGTGGAAGATTACCAAATTTGTCTATTTTTCTTAGCCAATCAGAATCATTCAGCCTGAAGTAATGACATAGTTAGTTGACTCTGTTAGAGTATAATTGTTGTGGAAATGTGAATGTACGCAGAGCGGCCTACCAACTCCTTGTGAGACTTGAAGCTGGCTTCTGCTGATGAAACTGCAAACTATTCTTCATTAAATTTTCTTCAATTTATTATTTTTTTTAAACTCTGACTCCGGGTCTTTATTCAACATATCTGGTCTTTTGGGTCTTTAACTGTAAAATTCCCCTACAAGCCGCAACACCGGTTACATCACTTGCTGAATAACAAGACGATGGATGAAGATCTGGTTGCAATGTGAAATGTAAAAGCACATATTTAAGCGAGTTTGTCATTGTACTGTTTTGTTGTGTTTTTCGTTAAGAATAATAATGAATCCACCCACCATTCCAGCAATTGCCGTCTCCGAATTGCTGCTGCTTCAAAAGCGAAAGTAATATGCGCACAGGCATTCGTAATGGTGTGTTTTTTAAATTAATTTTTGGAGGCATTTTTGCCCCAAGTCCCCGTAATTTCCAACCTTGCTTATGATAATCCAAATGTAGCATTTCCAGTTAATTTAGCTGAAACATCAGCAGCATGAGATGGTCTGGTAACTGTGCATCACCTGTTTTACCTTGTAAACAATCTTTGAAGTGTAGTCTGACGCGCACGTCTTTTGCACTTGCTCTGACTGACTGAAGCAAAGTCTTTGAATTAAGGTATGAAAAGCAGTCGATTGCAGTACGAAACATAACTGTTGTTCAGTGTAAATGCATTTTGGGAGTTTTTTGGGAGATCTGTTCATGAGAATCGATCAGGTCACTCGCACCAGGGCGCCTAAATTTTCTTTTCACAGTTGCACAAAATTATTTTCAGTCGCAAATGCAAGCGAAATGGTCGCAGTGCAGAGCAATGTTTAGATTACTGTGTTCATGTTACAACTAGCTTCATGTTAGGTTGTGCCCCGCTCACTCATATACCTGAGATCAGGCCGTGTGTCTTCACTCTTTAGCTTTGGTGGCTTATCCATAGACCAGTCACTCTTCACAGACACACAGCTGGACTCTGGGTTTGAGCTCTTCTGCTGGACTGAACTGTAACAGAGAACAGATTCAGTTTAATCCTTTAGCAGGGCTTTACACTAACATTTTCTTTGGAAGCACTTGTGCTCCTAATAAAAAAACATTTTTAGGAGCAGTCAAAAATTTAGGAGCACTCTCTGATCAATAACAGACATTAACTTTCCCATTACAGGGTGATATTTGCCCCTTTAAATTAATTTCCAGGGGCATTTTTACCATTATAAGAGCAATTTCTTCTAATTGTATAAAATGTATGCATCATATTTTGTCAATTTCTTAAATTAAAATAGAACATTTGTTTTTAAATGTTACTTTAAACAATACATTCAGTTAGAACAATAAAACCCAATCAGACTGTTACCAATCAAAAGAAACCATTAGAAAATGCATCTTTGCACTGCAGAAGTGGCACAGAAGCTCCATCTGAAGTGGTATTATTTAGACACATTTACACAGACTGCTTCATGCAGCTCATTGGTAAATAATGTTGTACAATGTTTTTAAATATAATTTTTTGAATTTAGAAATATGTAAAAAATTCAACTTTAAGGCCCAGTTTCACAAATAGGGCTTAGCCTAAGTCAGGATCAGGGCCTAGTTCAATTAGGGTATTTAAGTAGCTTTTATAAATGTACCAAAGAAAAAAAAACATTTCTGGTGTGCATCTTGAGACAAATCAATGGCACTGACATATTTTAAGGTATGTCAGTGCAAGTTACATACAGTTAAAACAGCTCAAACATGCATTTTAGTCTGTGAAACCGGGGGTAAAAGTTTGACATTTTAAGTAAAAACAGTCTATGTAAAGTGTAAATATGAAAATAAAACCGCCAGTAGGTTTCGGTAAATCTTAATGTGCGAGTCATTCAGTTGTTTAAAACGCAGATTCATTCAGGAATCACCGTTGCTTGAGATGTGCAACAGTTCTTCTGTGGCTTTGTTTGAAAACATGAATTTGGGATTTTCCTTAGTTGTCAGTTATAATCATCAAAATTAAAAGAAATAAACATTTGAAATATATCAGTCTGTGTGTAATGAATGAATAAAATATACAAGTTTCACTTTTTGAATGGAATTAGTGAAATAAATCAACTTTTTGATGATATTCTAATTATATGACCAGCACCTGTATATCTTTTAAGTTATTAATCAACATTTCTCTTTCTGTTAAAGCATTTCTTTTCCTTTTCAAACACTAAAAAATAATTTTGGATATTGTCTGTACCTCTCACTGAGAGAAAAGAACATGTTATCAGTATGTTTTGGGAAAGTTTCCTGCTCAGAGCAGAGCTCAGATCAACTTCAGCCTTGACGAATCTGTGAATCATGTGTATCTGTGTATGTGCGCTAGTGTTCTGTGCAGGTCCTGTGTACTGATGGACAACTGGCACTCTGCTGGAGAACAGCAGACGCCATCTCATGACCCCAAAAGGACATCCGGTACCTAAATCCAGAGTCCCCTCGTCAGCATCGTGACGAATGGAGATATGCTTCTGACTATCTGTCCATGTGTGGAAGATTACCAAATTTGTCTATTTTTCTTAGCCAATCAGAATCATTCAGCCTGAAGTAATGACATAGTTAGTTGACTCTGTTAGAGTATAATTGTTGTGGAAATGTGAATGTACGCAGAGCGGCCTACCAACTCCTTGTGAGACTTGAAGCTGGCTTCTGCTGATGAAACTGCAAACTATTCTTCATTAAATTTTCTTCAATTTATTATTTTTTTTAAACTCTGACTCCGGGTCTTTATTCAACATATCTGGTCTTTTGGGTCTTTAACTGTAAAATTCCCCTACAAGCCGCAACACCGGTTACATCACTTGCTGAATAACAAGACGATGGATGAAGATCTGGTTGCAATGTGAAATGTAAAAGCACATATTTAAGCGAGTTTGTCATTGTACTGTTTTGTTGTGTTTTTCGTTAAGAATAATAATGAATCCACCTACCATTCCAGCAATTGCCGTCTCCGAATTGCTGCTGCTTCAAAAGCGAAAGTAATATGCGCACAGGCATTCGTAATGGTGTGTTTTTTAAATTAATTTTTGGAGGCATTTTTGCCCCAAGTCCCCGTAATTTCCAACCTTGCTTATGATAATCCAAATGTAGCATTTCCAGTTAATTTAGCTGAAACATCAGCAGCATGAGATGGTCTGGTAACTGTGCATCACCTGTTTTACCTTGTAAACAATCTTTGAAGTGTAGTCTGACGCGCACGTCTTTTGCACTTGCTCTGACTGACTGAAGCAAAGTCTTTGAATTAAGGTATGAAAAGCAGTCGATTGCAGTACGAAACATAACTGTTGTTCAGTGTAAATGCATTTTGGGAGTTTTTTGGGAGATCTGTTCATGAGAATCGATCAGGTCACTCGCACCAGGGCGCCTAAATTTTCTTTTCACAGTTGCACAAAATTATTTTCAGTCGCAAATGCAAGCGAAATGGTCGCAGTGCAGAGCAATGTTTAGATTACTGTGTTCATGTTACAACTAGCTTCATGTTAGGTTGTGCCCCGCTCACTCATATACCTGAGATCAGGCCGTGTGTCTTCACTCTTTAGCTTTGGTGGCTTATCCATAGACCAGTCACTCTTCACAGACACACAGCTGGACTCTGGGTTTGAGCTCTTCTGCTGGACTGAACTGTAACAGAGAACAGATTCAGTTTAATCCTTTAGCAGGGCTTTACACTAACATTTTCTTTGGAAGCACTTGTGCTCCTAATAAAAAAACATTTTTAGGAGCAGTCAAAAATTTAGGAGCACTCTCTGATCAATAACAGACATTAACTTTCCCATTACAGGGTGATATTTGCCCCTTTAAATTAATTTCCAGGGGCATTTTTACCATTATAAGAGCAATTTCTTCTAATTGTATAAAATGTATGCATCATATTTTGTCAATTTCTTAAATTAAAATAGAACATTTGTTTTTAAATGTTACTTTAAACAATACATTCAGTTAGAACAATAAAACCCAATCAGACTGTTACCAATCAAAAGAAACCATTAGAAAATGCATCTTTGCACTGCAGAAGTGGCACAGAAGCTCCATCTGAAGTGGTATTATTTAGACACATTTACACAGACTGCTTCATGCAGCTCATTGGTAAATAATGTTGTACAATGTTTTTAAATATAATTTTTTGAATTTAGAAATATGTAAAAAATTCAACTTTAAGGCCCAGTTTCACAAATAGGGCTTAGCCTAAGTCAGGATCAGGGCCTAGTTCAATTAGGGTATTTAAGTAGCTTTTATAAATGTACCAAAGAAAAAAAAACATTTCTGGTGTGCATCTTGAGACAAATCAATGGCACTGACATATTTTAAGGTATGTCAGTGCAAGTTACATACAGTTAAAACAGCTCAAACATGCATTTTAGTCTGTGAAACCGGGGGTAAAAGTTTGACATTTTAAGTAAAAACAGTCTATGTAAAGTGTAAATATGAAAATAAAACCGCCAGTAGGTTTCGGTAAATCTTAATGTGCGAGTCATTCAGTTGTTTAAAACGCAGATTCATTCAGGAATCACCGTTGCTTGAGATGTGCAACAGTTCTTCTGTGGCTTTGTTTGAAAACATGAATTTGGGATTTTCCTTAGTTGTCAGTTATAATCATCAAAATTAAAAGAAATAAACATTTGAAATATATCAGTCTGTGTGTAATGAATGAATAAAATATACAAGTTTCACTTTTTGAATGGAATTAGTGAAATAAATCAACTTTTTGATGATATTCTAATTATATGACCAGCACCTGTATATCTTTTAAGTTATTAATCAACATTTCTCTTTCTGTTAAAGCATTTCTTTTCCTTTTCAAACACTAAAAAATAATTTTGGATATTGTCTGTACCTCTCACTGAGAGAAAAGAACATGTTATCAGTATGTTTTGGGAAAGTTTCCTGCTCAGAGCAGAGCTCAGATCAACTTCAGCCTTGACGAATCTGTGAATCATGTGTATCTGTGTATGTGCGCTAGTGTTCTGTGCAGGTCCTGTGTACTGATGGACAACTGGCACTCTGCTGGAGAACAGCAGACGCCATCTCATGACCCCAAAAGGACATCCGGTACCTAAATCCAGAGTCCCCTCGTCAGCATCGTGACGAATGGAGATATGCTTCTGACTATCTGTCCATGTGTGGAAGATTACCAAATTTGTCTATTTTTCTTAGCCAATCAGAATCATTCAGCCTGAAGTAATGACATAGTTAGTTGACTCTGTTAGAGTATAATTGTTGTGGAAATGTGAATGTACGCAGAGCGGCCTACCAACTCCTTGTGAGACTTGAAGCTGGCTTCTGCTGATGAAACTGCAAACTATTCTTCATTAAATTTTCTTCAATTTATTATTTTTTTTAAACTCTGACTCCGGGTCTTTATTCAACATATCTGGTCTTTTGGGTCTTTAACTGTAAAATTCCCCTACAAGCCGCAACACCGGTTACATCACTTGCTGAATAACAAGACGATGGATGAAGATCTGGTTGCAATGTGAAATGTAAAAGCACATATTTAAGCGAGTTTGTCATTGTACTGTTTTGTTGTGTTTTTCGTTAAGAATAATAATGAATCCACCCACCATTCCAGCAATTGCCGTCTCCGAATTGCTGCTGCTTCAAAAGCGAAAGTAATATGCGCACAGGCATTCGTAATGGTGTGTTTTTTAAATTAATTTTTGGAGGCATTTTTGCCCCAAGTCCCCGTAATTTCCAACCTTGCTTATGATAATCCAAATGTAGCATTTCCAGTTAATTTAGCTGAAACATCAGCAGCATGAGATGGTCTGGTAACTGTGCATCACCTGTTTTACCTTGTAAACAATCTTTGAAGTGTAGTCTGACGCGCACGTCTTTTGCACTTGCTCTGACTGACTGAAGCAAAGTCTTTGAATTAAGGTATGAAAAGCAGTCGATTGCAGTACGAAACATAACTGTTGTTCAGTGTAAATGCATTTTGGGAGTTTTTTGGGAGATCTGTTCATGAGAATCGATCAGGTCACTCGCACCAGGGCGCCTAAATTTTCTTTTCACAGTTGCACAAAATTATTTTCAGTCGCAAATGCAAGCGAAATGGTCGCAGTGCAGAGCAATGTTTAGATTACTGTGTTCATGTTACAACTAGCTTCATGTTAGGTTGTGCCCCGCTCACTCATATACCTGAGATCAGGCCGTGTGTCTTCACTCTTTAGCTTTGGTGGCTTATCCATAGACCAGTCACTCTTCACAGACACACAGCTGGACTCTGGGTTTGAGCTCTTCTGCTGGACTGAACTGTAACAGAGAACAGATTCAGTTTAATCCTTTAGCAGGGCTTTACACTAACATTTTCTTTGGAAGCACTTGTGCTCCTAATAAAAAAACATTTTTAGGAGCAGTCAAAAATTTAGGAGCACTCTCTGATCAATAACAGACATTAACTTTCCCATTACAGGGTGATATTTGCCCCTTTAAATTAATTTCCAGGGGCATTTTTACCATTATAAGAGCAATTTCTTCTAATTGTATAAAATGTATGCATCATATTTTGTCAATTTCTTAAATTAAAATAGAACATTTGTTTTTAAATGTTACTTTAAACAATACATTCAGTTAGAACAATAAAACCCAATCAGACTGTTACCAATCAAAAGAAACCATTAGAAAATGCATCTTTGCACTGCAGAAGTGGCACAGAAGCTCCATCTGAAGTGGTATTATTTAGACACATTTACACAGACTGCTTCATGCAGCTCATTGGTAAATAATGTTGTACAATGTTTTTAAATATAATTTTTTGAATTTAGAAATATGTAAAAAATTCAACTTTAAGGCCCAGTTTCACAAATAGGGCTTAGCCTAAGTCAGGATTAGTTCAATTAGGGTATTTAAGTAGCTTTTATAAATGTACCAAAGAAAAAAAAACATTTCTGGTGTGCATCTTGAGACAAATCAATGGCACTGACATATTTTAAGGTATGTCAGTGCAAGTTACATACAGTTAAAACAGCTCAAACATGCATTTTAGTCTGTGAAACCGGGGGTAAAAGTTTGACATTTTAAGTAAAAACAGTCTATGTAAAGTGTAAATATGAAAATAAATGTAAATATGAAAATAAAACCGCCAGTAGGTTTCGGTAAATCTTAATGTGCGAGTCATTCAGTTGTTTAAAACGCAGATTCATTCAGAAATCACCGTTGCTTGAGATGTGCAACAGTTCTTCTGTGGCTTTGTTTGAAAACATGAATTTGGGATTTTCCTTAGTTGTCAGTTATAATCATCAAAATTAAAAGAAATAAACATTTGAAATATATCAGTCTGTGTATAATGAATGAATATAATATACAAGTTTCACTTTTTTGAATGGAATTAGTGAAATAAATCAACTTTTTGATGATATTCTAATTATATGACCAGCACCTGTATATCTTTTAAGTTATTAATCAACATTTCTCTTTCTGTTAAAGCATTTCTTTTCCTTTTCAAACACTAAAAAATAATTTTGGATATTGTCTGTACCTCTCACTGAGAGAAAAGAACATGTTATCAGTATGTTTTGGGAAAGTTTCCTGCTCAGAGCAGAGCTCAGATCAACTTCAGCCTTGACGAATCTGTGAATCATGTGTATCTGTGTATGTGCGCTAGTGTTCTGTGCAGGTCCTGTGTACTGATGGACAACTGGCACTCTGCTTGAGAACAGCAGACGCCATCTCATGACCCCAAAAGGACATCCGGTACCTAAATCCAGAGTCCCCTCGTCAGCATCGTGACGAATGGAGATATGCTTCTGACTATCTGTCCATGTGTGGAAGATTACCAAATTTGTCTATTTTTCTTAGCCAATCAGAATCATTCAGCCTGAAGTAATGACATAGTTAGTTGACTCTGTTAGAGTATAATTGTTGTGGAAATGTGAATGTACGCAGAGCGGCCTACCAACTCCTTGTGAGACTTGAAGCTGGCTTCTGCTGATGAAACTGCAAACTATTCTTCATTAAATTTTCTTCAATTTATTATTTTTTTTAAACTCTGACTCCGGGTCTTTATTCAACATATCTGGTCTTTTGGGTCTTTAACTGTAAAATTCCCCTACAAGCCGCAACACCGGTTACATCACTTGCTGAATAACAAGACGATGGATGAAGATCTGGTTGCAATGTGAAATGTAAAAGCACATATTTAAGCGAGTTTGTCATTGTACTGTTTTGTTGTGTTTTTCGTTAAGAATAATAATGAACCCACCCACCATTCCAGCAATTGCCGCCTCCGAATTGCTGATACTTCAAAAGCGAAAGTAATATGCGCACAGGCATTCATAATGGTGTGTTTTTTAAATTAATTTTTGGAGGCATTTTTGCCCCAAGCCCCCGTAATTTCCAACCTTGCTTATGATAATCCAAATGTAGCATTTCCAGTTAATTTGGCTGAAACATCAGCAGCATGAGATGGTCTGGTAACTGTGCATCACCTGTTTTACCTTGTAAACAATCTTTGAAGTGTAGTCTGACGCGCACGTCTTTTGCACTTGCTCTGACTGACCGAAGCAAAGTCTTTCAATTAAGGTATGAATAGCAGTCGATTGCAGTACGAAACATAACTGTTGTTCAGTGTAAATGCATTTTGGGAGTTTTTTGGGAGATCTGTTCATGAGAATCGATCAGGTCACTCGCACCAGGGCGCCTAAATTTTTTTTCACAGTTGCACACAGTTCTTTTCAGTTGCAAATGCAAGCGAAATGGTCACAGTGCAGAGCAATGTTTAGATTACTGTGTTCGTGTTACAACTAGCCCCATGTTAGGTTGTGCCCCGCTCACTCATATACCTGAGATCAGGCCGTGTGTCTCCACTCTTAAACTTTATTGGCTTCTCCATAGATCCGTCACTCTTCATAGACACACAGCTGGACTCTGGGTTTGAGCTCTTCTGCTGGACTGAACTGTAACAGAGAACAGATTCAGTTTAATCCTTTAGATGACTGTGTTCATTCTGTATGATAGGAACTATATTAATATAAACACATTCATCTTTCATCTAAAAGCACTTTAAGGAAACTGATTTTTTTTTTTTCCCCTTCATGATTTAATATTTCATGTTAGTTTTAAAATTAAAAAAAAAAAAAAAAAAAAACAGGCAAAAAGTAATATTTTTTTCTGTAAACTGTTTCTTTGATCTGTGTGTGTGTGTGGGGGGGGACTGATCTTTTTTTGTGATGAAACAATATTTAACAGTGTTTGTTGAGAGTACCTGCATCCTGGAGAAAAATCTCCATCTCTGGATCCTTGTGAATCATCCATGATGAAGCTGCAGGAGAATCTGATGAGTTTGATCTCCTCCACTGACTCTGAATCAACAAAACATTCAGACACTAAATTAAGGGGCTGTTTACACGACACCATTATCAACCAAAAAAGGAGAACTTTTTATGCGTTTTGGCTGTTCATTTACATGACAGTGTCGATTTGTGAACTTTTTGAAAATGATACCGTTGTCCGTGTAAACTGCAAAAACGCAAATCTGTGAAAACGGTGACGGCATGCACATGCGTATTACATGTTTAGTCTATCAACTTTATTTTTCAATGTGGAATTTGGGTGTTTCGGTGAATGTGCGAGACTTCTGATTTATTAACCGCTATAGGGAAATAATAAGAATATCAAAGTGCAGTAAACTATAAAAATAATGTGAATAGGCATGTACATTTGGCACGAGTGCTCTGTGTAGGAATGCATATGCGCCGGCATGTAATCTTTCTTTACAAAGTGACATCCCCAACTACTTGTCTGCCATGCGTAATACAGCGTTTTTAGTCATTTTTGCGGATCCGTGTGAACGGGGATAGTTTTGATGTTATCTGTACAAAGAAAAATGTTTCCTTTTTTAAAACATTGTCGTATAAACGTACCCTGAACGACTAAATGAATTAAACAACCTTCATAATTTAGCTGAACATATCTTGAGTGAGGGAGAAAAAGGATCACGTGACTGTCACCGCGTTTCCATTACCCTTTAAAATTGCGCAAATTGAAAAAGCGCTATAAAATAGTGTTTTTGTTTTGTTTTGAGCAAAAAGAAAAAAAACATTGTTAACATTTTACCACCTTAAAATCGCTGAATATTTCTCCATTTCCTAAGTTTGTTTAAATGGTCAGAATATGTTGACGAAAACATGACATACGCTGCAACATATTAGCCAATTAATGACCTGACATTAGAAGATGTGCTATTGCTTAACTTCAAAATGCTTGACATGGCTTAATGTTCTAAAATGACAACCAGAGACAACTAATTTACACATTTCTCTTGTCATAAACACTATTGCTAATATAATGACAGCATAATCCAAGTAAAACAACATGTTGTTTAAGTGTTTTGTCCCCCATCAAAACCCGTTATATATAAGTAAAGTGCATGATGCATTAAAGACAGTTAAATTAAAAGACCAAATTCGAAATTAAAAGATTAATTCAGAGTGCAAGCAATGGCCCATGATCAAGTAAACACTTTAACCATATAATATTTTAGTAGAAATTATAATATAGTAAGCTATATATAATACTGGAAAACAGAAATACACAGAACAAACTGTCATATTAGTTAAGACAGCATATTAGAAAAAGTAAAAAGAATTATTCTTGGAATAAGCATTTCACAGATTTCAATGTACAGTACACTAATTATAAAACTATATTGTCAGAACATGGTCAAAGAAATGAAAAGGTTATATACATTCAAAAGTATGGCAACAGATAAGCTTAAAAATAAGAAAGATAAGCTTAAAATATTCCTTATCCTGTGGCTCCCTCTAGTGGACAACATTTTCAGGTGAACCTCTTTCAGATGAAATGCTGATCGTTAAGAAATTGCTGTTGGCTTCCCGAGCATCAATAACTGTATTTATTGGCTTCGATGAGTCTGAGACTCCCGGCCTGAGATTGTGTCCCAGACGGCATTAAATAATTCGTGAATATTTGTAAATATTAATGGCTTAAACAGCTGGAAAAATGACTGTACTGCAGTTCTGTGGATGATTTCCCAGGCAGGGATATTATAGTTAACTAACAAAAACTAAAACTATTAAAAACATTTATGCTAATCGAAACAAACCTGAAATATAAGAATATATAAATATTAGTTAAAAAACTTAAACTAAACGAAAACTAGAAATGTTGCCTTGTTAGTAAAACATGGAAACATTTGGATTTGTGCCAAATTAGAGAGGTAGGTTATAACGCCGGTTTCTGTTTAGCTTTAAATGAATTCGTTTTGGCTTAACGTTTATATATTAGATTTTTCATAACTAAAATAGTCTATGTAGTGGTGCCCACCAGTTATGCCATCCTGGCGCCTGGCCTGTAGTGATTTTATTTTATGACTGAGTACTGTTCTTAATTCACTTACCCAGCAACATCACCTAAAAAAAAAATCTATAAGTAGCCTAATGTATTCAGTGACGTTTTACCAAATATAACTGAAGCTTAAATATAATAATTCAATTTATTGCATTAGGCAAATCGAATGCAAGCACATGCGAACAAACAAATAAGTCTACTAATAATAATTAATGCAACACATCTGATACGAGCGTGTATAACCATGCAATATATTTGATAATTTTGTTGTGCTAACCTTAAGGTTTTTTATGCCATTGCAGCACTTTTACATTATTTTTCTAAGTAAACATGCGCTTGAAAAAAACATGTTTGACCGTCGAGCTCGTCTCTGTCGTGTTTTATTTGTTTAGGCTCCTAAAGCTGCTTCGCCAAGCGCGCACTTGCAGTGTTACCATGGCCACCTATATGCATATTTTGGCTTGTTAATTATTTTTATTATTTTCCATATTAAGAGGTGAAGTTCAGCTGGAATGTGTAAATGGCCTTTGTGCCGGTGTCGTGCTGAAAATTGATCGTCTGCCGAAAACTGACTGCTGTCCGCGGGAGCGCGCGCAGCATGTTTAAAGGGTATCGCCCCTGTTTCTACACGTCTACAGCTGCTTTTATCATGATCAAATGGCCATAACCTGCAAATACATATAACTCTGTGTCCGTGGTAATAACAAAGAAACTTTTCCTGTAACGGATTAATCAAAATTATTAATTTAATTAATTTTCCGTTTATTGCTTAATCGAGCCTGATTTTTACGTGATTATAACAGAAAGCCTATTTACTTGCTTTGTGCCAAACAATCCAGTCCTTTTTACCAGGTAAAATATTTTGTAACATTTCTGCCTCAAAATGACTTGATTTCATTCATGGCTGTTATATTTGACAGATTCTAGCTCATTAAGTCCTTTTTACCTGTTGAAATATCTTTAAATGGTAAATAAAACGCATTAAATGCAGATTTACACCTGCCGAAAAGTGATTACAGCCTCTACTTATTGAGTGAACTGTTCTTTCTGCCTCAAAATGACTTGATTTCATTCATGAGGGTTATAATTGACAGATTACAGCTAATTCAGTCATTTTTACCTGTTGAAATACCTTTAAATGGTAAATAAAACCCATAAAATGCATTTTTACACCTGCCGAAAAGTGATTACAGCCTCTATTTATTGAGTGAACTGTTCTTTCTGCCTCAAAATGACTTGATTTCATTCATGGCTGTTATATTTGAGATTAAATAAATAGAGGCTGTAATCACTTTTCGGCAGGTGTAAAACTGCGTTTTATGGGTTTTATTGGCCATTTAAAGGTATTTCAACAGGTAAAAAGGACTGAATGAGCTATAATTTTACAAATATAACAGCCATGAATGAAATCAAGTCATTTTGAGGCAGAAAGAACAGTTCACTCAATAAGTAGAGGCTGTAATCACTTTTCGGCAGGTGTAAATCTGCATTTAATGGGTTTTATTTACCATTTAAAGGTATTTCAACAGGTAAAAAGGACTGAATAATCTGTCAAATATAACAGCCATGAATGAAATCAAGTCATTTTGAGGCAGAAATGTTACAAAATATTTTACCTGGTAAAAAGGACTGGATTGTTTGGCACAAAGCAAGTAAATAGGCTTTCTGTTATAATCACGTAAAAATCAGGCTCGATTAAGCAATAAACGGAAAATTAATTAAATTAATAATTTTGATTAATCCGTTACAGGAAAAGTTTCTTTGTTATTATCACGGACACAGAGTTATATGTATTTGCAGGTTATGGCCGTTTGATCGTGTAGAAACAGGGGCGACACGCTTTAAACATGCTGCGCGCTCCCGCGGACAGCAGTCAGTTTTCGGCACGACACCTGTGTGTCCTTTAAACGGAGAAAAGTCAGCTGTTAATGCGGTGCTTGCGCAACAGAGGTGGCCGGAGGAATGGCCAAGCTTTAATTGTTTGCTTCCTCCAAGTTATGAACATTTCCACCTTAAAGCTTCCTTTGGGCAAAACAGGAATAAAGCTAAATATTATCAATGTTAGTCCACACATACGTTATCCAGACGTCTGACGCCTGAATACTATAAGGGATTTTGGCCAGACTGCTGGAGTGCGTATACACGATAGTTCTCCTCTCAGTTTGCTTAGCAATCATCAAATCTTATAGAATCCACCCCATAAGGCGAGTGCACCAACAATGACGCTAAACACCTCATTCTCTAGCGGGCGTCAGCGCGCAGTGGTTTACCTGATCAACTCTCACTATCTGGCCGCTGTTACACACCCAATGCGAGTGGATGTGTTTATCACAGCTGATGCGCAACAAAATGCTTCACGAAAAATAAAGCACATGTGATGAACGAACGACAAGGAAACACAAAAAAATGAACGTACAGTACACAAGAGTAAATTCAAACAAGGGTTAGTTGTTAGTCACAAACAGCACAGCAGCTCCAGACAATCAAACCCAGTTTTACTCACATGAGAAGGAATCAAAGAAGCCTCCGCGTCTGTTTTCAGGCTTTCCCGCTTAGCTCTCTCCAGCGCTGGAAAGCTTTTCTAATATTGATGCGGATCCTAAAGCGCTTCTCTGTTGAAAAAACCAGCATAAGCTGGTAAGGTAGGTTTTGAAGCTGAGCTGCTGGTTTATGCTGGCCAAGTGCTGGTCCAGGACACTGCAATATAACATTTCATTAAAATATGAGTAAGTCACCACACGAACACTCACCTCGATCAAACTTTTACAAGATACAGCTACTCAAATCCTCCAGCTTTAACATCATAAACATACACAGAAATTCCTGCTTAAACTTTGATAAACGTTTCTATTAAACACTTTGGTGCTGTTTTTCCGTATCGTATTTTATCTGCTTAAAATGGCGACATCCTTATGTTGCGTAGACTGTCAATGAGGAAGTCACTAAACATGAACACTCACCTCGATCAAACTTTAACAAGATACAGCTACTCAAATCCTCCAGCTTTAACATCATAAAGATAGACTGAAACTCCTGCTTAAACTTTGATAAACGTTTCTACACTTTGATGCGCTGTTTTTTTCCGTATCGTATTGGTATCTCATCTGCTTAAAATGGCGACAGGAGAACTAACTATTTTCACTTTCTATTTGTGACGAGAGAGACGTAAACAGAGACTGAACAATCTCTTTATGTTCAAAATTTACAAAATGTAGATAATGAGCGAGTACATCATGAATCCATCTCCAACCTGTGTTTTTGTCTTTTCCTGAATCACTACGGCACGCCTATAATAAGTGTTTATATTGGGACTATTTTAAACCGCTACGGAGTACTACCCCGGTACCTGCGTGACTCGTCATAAACAGAGAGAAGTAGCTCCGGCTACAATGTTCTTCCGCAAGACGCATGACGACGCGTGCATGTCTGTTAACCTCTAGAGCGCTAACAATTAAATAGTACAAATTTAAAAAGATCTTCATGTGTGTTCCGAAGATAAATGAATGTCTTACGGGTGTGGAACGACATCTGGTTGAGTAATTAATGACAGAAGTTTAAATTTTGACTGAACCCTTTAAACTAATGAAAGCTCTTAAAGATGCTTTCCTGTGTAAAGACAGTCATGTGGAGTAGATGATGGATGTTGTTCCTGATCCCTGAGAGTTTGACCAACATCCTCCTCTTCATTCATGTATGAATTCATATACACTAATGATCACCCTTTTATTTGTTAAACACAATCCAGAATCCACTAAATAAATACTGAGAAAACAACAAATTAATAAAATTAATAAAAATATATAATCATAAGCTATGACAAAGAAAATAATAATAATAAACTGAGTGATTTATGAAAGTAATTTATGAAAAAATCTTTGTAGCAGAGAAATTTTATAAAATCTGAAAGTTAAAAACATTACTATTTGCATTCTTATAAAATACATTCATGTATTCATATACTCAACAAATTTTCTATTATATACTTTTTACGTGTTGTTAACAACATGTTTCTAGCATGATTAGCATATTTGTTAGCATGTTGATAGCGTGTTGCTAGCAGGATTAGCATGTTGTTAGCATGTTGCTGATGATTTAACAGACATTATAATAAACACTAGACGCCGTATTGGCCTCTTTATTAGACTGTTGCCAGAGATCGTATTATTATAGGGAGATAAGAGGGTCTGTATCTCTTACCATTGGAGAAAGCGTAACGGCTAACTTAATCACGTGCGGCACCTCTCAGTCGCAAATATTCCCTAGTCTGCCTTCTCTTAAAAAAACACATTTTTATCAAGCTAAAATCTACATAGTTTCCAACGAAAGTATTGTTTAGTGAAATCAAGTCATTTTGAGGCAGAAAGAACAGTTCAGTCCAAAAATAGAAGCTGTAATCACTTTTCAGCAGGTGTAAATCTGCATTTTATGGGTTGTATTGGCCATTTAAAGGTATTTCAACAGGTAAAAATGACTGAATGAGCTATAATTTTACAAATATAACAGCCATGAATGAAATCAAGTCATTTTGAGGCAGAAAGAACAGTTCACTCAATAAGTAGAGGCTGTAATCACTTTTCGGCAGGTGTAAATCTGCAATTTATGGGTTTTATTTACCATTTAAAAAGGTATTTCAACAGGTAAAAAGGACTGAATGAGCTAGAATCTGCCAAATATAACAGCAATTAATGAAATCAAGTCATTTTGAGGCAGAAATGTTACAAAATATTTTACCTGGTAAAAAGGACTGGATTGTTTGGCACAAAGCAAGTAAATAGGCTTTCTGTTATAATCACGTAAAAATCAGGCTCGATTAAGCAATAAACGGAAAATTAAATTAATAATTTTGATTAATCCATTACAGGAAAAGTTTCTTTGTTATTATCACGGACACAGAGTTATATGTATTTGCAGGTTATGGCCGTTTGATCGTGTAGAAACAGGGGCGACACGCTTTAAACATGCTGCGCGCTCCCGCGGACAGCAGTCAGTTTTCGGCACGACACCTGTGTGTCCTTTAAACGGAGAAAAGTCAGCTGTTAATGCGGTGCTTGCGCGACAGAGGTGGCCGGAGGAATGGCCAAGCTTTAATTGTTTGCTTCCTCCAAGTTATGAACATTTCCACCTTAAAGCTTCCTTTGGGCAAAACAGGAATAAAGCTAAATATTATCAATGTTAGTCCACACATACGTTATCCAGACGTCTGACGCCTGAATACTATAAGGGATTTTGGCCAGACTGCTGGAGTGTGTATACACGTTAGTTCTCCTCTCAGTTTGCTTAGCAATCATCAAATCTTATAGAATCCACCCCCATAAGGCGAGTGCACCAACAATGACGCTAAACACCTCATTCTCTAGCGGGCGTCAGCGCGCAGTGGTTTACCTGATCAACTCTCACTATCTGGCCGCTGTTACACACCCAATGCGAGTGGATGTGTTTATCACAGCTGATGCGCAACAAAATGCTTCACGAAAAATAAAGCACATGTGATGAACGAACGACAAGGAAACACAAAAAAAATGAACGTACAGTACACAAGAGTAAATTCAAACAAGGGTTAGTTGTTAGTCACAAACAGCACAGCAGCTCCAGACAATCAAACCCAGTTTTACTCACATGAGAAGGAATCAAAGAAGCCTCCGCGTCTGTTTTCAGGCTTTCCCGCTTAGCTCTCTTCAGCGCTGGAAAGCTTTTCTAATATTGATGCGGATCCTAAAGCGCTTCTCTGTTGAAAAAACCAGCATAAGCTGGTAAGGTAGGTTTTGAAGCTGAGATGCTGGTTTATGCTGGCCAAGTGCTGGTCCAGGACACTGCAATATAACATTTTATTAAAATATGAGTAAGTCACCACACAAACACTCACCTCGATCAAACTTTTACAAGATACAGCTACTCAAATCCTCCAGCTTTAACATCATAAACATACACAGAAATTCCTGCTTAAACTTTGATAAACGTTTCTATTAAACACTTTGGTGCTGTTTTTCCGTATCGTATTTTATCTGCTTAAAATGGCGACATCCTTATGTTGCGTAGACTGTCAATGAGGAAGTCACTAAACATGAACACTCACCGCGATCAAACTTTAACAAGATACAGCTTCTCAAATCCTCCAGCTTTAACATCATAAAGATAGACTGAAACTCCTGCTTAAACTTTGATAAACGTTTCTACACTTTGATGCGCTGTTTTTTTTTCCGTATCGTATTGGTATCTCATCTGCTTAAAATGGCGACAGGAGAACTAACTATTTTCACTTTCTATTTGTGACGAGAGAGACGTAAACAGAGACTGAACAATTTCTTTATGTTCAAAATTTACAAAATGTAGATAATGAGCGAGTACATCATGAATCCATCTTCCAGCCTGTGTTTTTGTCTTTTCCTGAATCACTACGGCACGCCTATAATAAGTGTTTATATTGGGACTATTTTAAACCGCTACGGAGTACTACCCCGGTACCTGCGTGACTCGTCATAAACAGAGAAGTAGCTCCGGCTACAATGTTCTTCCGCAAGACGCATGACGACGCGTGCATGTCTGTTAACCTCTAGAGCGCTAACAATTAAATAGTACAAATTTAAAAAGATCTTCATGTGTGTTCCGAAGATAAATGAATGTCTTACGGGTGTGGAACGACATCTGGCTATTAATTAGTAATTATTGACAGAAGTTTCAATTTTGGCTGAACCCTTTAAACTATTGAAAGCTCTTAAAGATGCTTTTCTGTGTAAAGACAGTCATGTGGAGTAGATGATGGATGTTGTTCCTGATCCCTGAGAGTTTGACCAACATCCTCCTCTTCATTCATATACAGTATGAATTCATATACACTAATGGTCACCCTTTTATTAAACACAATCCAGAATCCACTAAATAAATACTGAGAAAACAACAAAGTAATAAAATTAATAAAAATATATAATCATAAGCTATGACAAAGAAAATAATAATAATAAACTGAGTGATTTATGAAAGTAATTTATGAAAAAATCTTTGTAGCAGAGAAATTTTATAAAATCTGAAAGTTAAAAACATTACTATTTGCATTCTTATAAAATACATTCATGTATTCATATACTCAACAAATTTTCTATTATATACTTTTAACGTGTTGTTAACAACATGTTTCTAGCATGATTAGCATATTTGTTAGCATGTTGATAGCGTGTTGCTAGCACGATTAGCATGTTGCTGATGATTTAACAGACATTATAATAAACACTAGACGCCGTATTGGCCTCTTTATTAGACTGTTGCCAGAGATCGCATTATTAGGGAGATAAGAGGGTCTGTATCTCTTATCGCACGTGATCAAGTTAGCGTAACGGCTAACTTAATCACGTGCGGCACCTCTCAGCCTATCAGTCGCAAATATTCCCTAGTCTGCCTTCTCTTAAAAAAAAACATTTTTATCAAGCTAAAATCTACATATAGTTCCCAACGAAAGTATTGTTTAGTGTAAAACATGCTGAAGATTAGCAAACAGGCTGTCGATTAATTAAATTATTAGCTATTTCCCCACAAAAACTGTTTAATCATCATAGTGAAGCCTCTCATCCATTGACATCCATTTAAAAAACAGCCTCTGGTCCCCTTCCCTGTAGCCGTTACGCTTTTTTGGCTAAAGGTTGCAGGCTTGCCTTCCAGTGGCTTTGCTGTTCCTGCGATACGTCAGCGAGTCCGCCATATTGTGCGGGGCAAGACTGCGCTGTTAACAAATGCAAGTAAACTGGCGAGCTGCGGTTTTTCTGGATAAAAACAAAAATAACGTTTACATTTATCAACCGATTTCAGTGGTTTATAATGTACGTGGTGTACAAAAAGTTCTAGTTACTTAAAATCTCTATAGTTAGACATATAAAATATTTATTTTAATAAGAAATAGTCAAAGCTCAGGCTTGTCATGTATTTGGCTGCTTTATTCTTGCATAAGAATTGTAAAGACGCCCATACTGAGATATAATTTAATTTTCACATTAAATGAAATAAAGTTTTCTTATTGTGGAAAAGGCATTTTCTGTCTTTAACCCAATTTTAGCTTTTCTTGAGCTTAGAATTGACCACCATTGATAAAATGAAACAAATCATCAAATACAAATCACACAGGCTGCTTTCTGTATTTTTATAGCACTAAAATGATACAGATATTTGCAGACAGATACTCCAAAAACATACAACAACAATAACTGATGGATCCTTTATGGTAATACATATGACATGGTACAACTACAGTGCAATGCAAATAGTAAATATAAGAAAGTGAGAATAGTAAATAGTTTGTTATACACTATATATAAGTAATAGTTTATGTAGTATATAATATAATAATATACAGGTGCTGGTCATATAATTAGAATATCATCAAAAAGTTGATTTATTTCACTAATTCCGTTCAAAAAGTGAAACTTGTATATTATATTCATTCATTACACACAGACTGATATATTTCAAATGTTTATTTCTTTTAATTTTGATGATTATAACTGACAACTAAGGAAAATCCCAAATTCAGTATCTCAGAAAATTAGAATATTGTGAAAAGGTTCAATATTGAAGACACCTGGTGCCACACTCTAATCAGCTAATTAACTCAAAACACCTGCAAAGGCCTTTAAATGGTCTCTCAGTCTAGTTCTGTAGGCTACACAATCATGGGGAAGACTGCTGACTTGACAGTTGTCCAAAAGACGACCATTGACACCTTGCACAAGGAGGGCAAGACACAAAAGGTCATTGCAAAAAAATTCACAGAGCTCTGTGTCCAAGCACATTAATAAAGAGGCGAAGGGAAGGAAAAGATGTGGTAGAAAAAAGTGTACAAGCAATAGGGATAACCGCACCCTGGAGAGGATTGTGAAACAAAACCCATTCAAAAATGTGGGGGAGATTCACAAAGAGTGGACTGCAGCTGGAGTCAGTGCTTCAAGAACCACTACGCACAGACGTATGCAAGACATGGGTTTCAGCTGTCGCATTCCTTGTGTCAAGCCACTCTTGAACAACAGACAGCGTCAGAAGCGTCTCGCCTGGGCTAAAGACAAAAGGACTGGACTGCTGCTGAGTGGTCCAAAGTTATGTTCTCTGATGAAAGTAAATTTTGCATTTCCTTTGGAAATCAGGGTCCCAGAGTCTGGAGGAAGAGAGAAGAGGCACACAATCCACGTTGCTTGAGGTCCAGTGTAAAGTTTCCACAGTCAGTGATGGTTTGGGGTGCCATGTCATCTGCTGGTGTTGGTCCACTGTGTTTTCTGAGGTCCAAGGTCAACGCAGCCGTATACCAGGAAGTTTAAGAGCACTTCATGCTTCCTGCTGCTGACCAACTTTATGGAGATGCAGATTTCATTTTCCAACAGGACTTGGCACCTGCACACAGTGCCAAAGCTACCAGTACCTGGTTTAAGGACCATGGTATCCCTGTTCTTAATTGGCCAGCAAACTCGCCTGACCTTAACCCCATAGAAAATCTATGAGGTATTGTGAAGAGGAAGATGCGATATGCCAGACCCAACAATGCAGAAGAGCTGAAGGCCACTATCAGAGCAACCTGGGCTCTTATAACACCTGAGCAGTGCCACAGACTGATCGACTCCATGCCACGCCGCATTGCTGCAGTAATTCAGGCAAAAGGAGCCCCAACTAAGTATTGAGTGCTGTACATGCTCATACTTTTCATGTTCATACTTTTCAGTTGGCCAAGATTTCTAAAAATCCTTTCTTTGTATCTTTGTAAGTAATATTCTAATTTTCTGAGATACTGAATTTGGGATTTTCCTTAGTTGTCAGTTATAATCATCAAAATTAAAAGAAATAAACATTTGAAATATATCAGTCTGTGTGTAATGAATGAATATAATATACAAGTTTCACTTTTTGAATGGAATTAGTGAAATAAATCAACTTTTTGATGATATTCTAATTATATGACCAGCACCTGTAGTCAATAATAAAGTATATAATATTGTCAATAAACAGTATACAGCAAATAAAATAGTAATGAATAGTACAATTATATAATAGTATAAGTACAATAATATTATAATATATTGATAATAGCATATAGTATAATAATACTATAATAATAGCAATAGAATATGTAGTATCATTTACAGAATATAGACTATAACAGCATAACTATAATAGATTGATAGTATTGGTGTAATATTAATAATCGCAAATACAAAAAGAAAGGCTGTTTTTTTGTTGTTGTTCTTGAAAGATAAAAGAGCTGATTTTTGTTTATTACAAGATACTCAGTTGAAGGACTGATCCCAGTTTTTGGAAGAGTCAGTGGGGTCAGGACATATGTTTGAGTCATGGTACAAATAGATCAGCAGGGGTCTATTCTCAAAGGAAATTTCAGGGGGAAAATTGTTCAAAATGAGAGTAATAATAATGGAAGGAGGATAATACTCATACTAGAGGACTCACATATGCAATATATTATAGATCATATTTATGATACTAATTGCAAATCTACAAATCTGCTGTTACTTCATGAATTATTGAATGAATGAATTATTAGATAAACAAACTGCAGACCTGTCAACTAAAAACATGAATGACAAAATTATACTTGGGGGTGATTTTAATGTGTCCTAGATAATAACTTGATGGTCTCCCAAAGAGTAAAAGATGATGTTAGTAACAAGATTGTTTCTGGGTTATGTAATAATTTAGGACTTGATGTATAGACATATCATGTATAGACAAGTCATCATACCATCTATACAAAATATAGAACCTTTTCTACGCACTGTTGATGAATGAGGGCCCTGGTCTTTTGGGTCTTTAACTGTAAAATTCCCCTACACCTTAGCCAAAATAACCTTGAATTTGGTTACATGTCATTTTTGCCAAAATAACTTGTAAGATGTATGATAATCCATCATGTAAGCAAAGTCAACAGTGATTACAAGGTGTTTAATTTCATTTCTTTGACATGTTCTGCGCGTAGCCATGATTCAGCTCTGAATTGGACGGGTTATGTGCAGTCTGCTTTTAGTCCACCCGGCAAAATTGAGCCCTGATTCAGACCAGCAATGTGACATCAGGCTATATAGATATAAATGATATAGTCTCAATCTATATTGCTTTAGAAAATATGTTGATAATCTATAGTGCCCACCCTAGTGTGCGTCCAAGCAAAAGAGAATGACTCCCTGTCACAATTAGTGTAATTACAGTAAAAAAATCAAAGTTGTGTAAAGATTAGCACAGAAAACAGGAACACACTACAGAAGAAAACACAATGCTGAAGGAGCAAAGCATCTAAAATTCAGTCACATTCAGTGAATAAATGACACCACCTGCTGGACAAAGAGGAAAGCACACAATGAAAGAAATCTATGTATTATTTTAATTAAAGCAGAAAGTGAACATTACTCAGTGAGGCTGTTTTAGACTGACAAAACCATGTTTATTTGATAATTATTTGACTGTCTGCTGGCTTACATACTGAGAGTTTGTCTTTCACCGAGTGACAAATACAATCTGTATCAAATTCAGTGTAAAACTATGAGCTGAGAAATGATGAGCAAACGCCAGATAAAGGCGCTTCATTTCAAAGGATTCTATAAAAACGTGGAAAAATGACGGTTATTCCCTCTCTGAGATCGCTATCAGATGATCCTCGATCTCTTTTTCTGACAGAGTCCTGAAAGACACAGACAGATATTATCTATAAATATGTTTACATTTATTCCTTTAGCAGAAGCTTTTATTTTATTTTCTTGTGAAGTGAATGTTTGCTGTCAGACGCTCTCTCCGCACCTGAATTTAGGGTTTTCCTTGGTCACAACAGCCACTTCCAGCTCAGTGCTTTTGAAGTCCATGGAAAGCACAGAAGACAAACACGAGATCGCCATCTAGAGGACAGGAGACAAACGTGAGCGTTATAATATTCAGTCAACACACTGCTGACAAACATCAACATCTCAACTATTATACTACACAGCACTCTGTTTAAAGCCTGTTTGTGATTCATTGGTGTTTTTCTGTGGCCTAATATTTTTGATGATATGTAATTCTATTGCTTATTATTTGTTTTCAACATTGATAATAATCATAAATGTTTCTTGAGCATCAAATCATCATATTAGAATGATTTCTGAAGGATCATGTGACACTGAAGACTGGAGTAATGATGCTGAAAATTCAGCTTTGATCACAGGAATAAATTACACTTTACTATATATTCACATAGAAAACAGCTGTTTTAAATTGTAATAATTTTTCACAATTTGTACAGCATTTTGATCAAATAAATGCAGCTTTGGAGAACAGAAGAGACTTAAAGAAAATCATAACAACCCCAAACTTCTGAACTCTAGTATCATATTCTCCCATCGCAAACTCTTTCTGTCATATAATATAGTATTTTATATATATATATATCAATATCTACAGTAACCAGCATATTAAACATATTATATTAACATACAGGGCCTAAAACTACCTTTTTGCTACACCTGCCAATGGCTGGTGACTTCAGAAAATGTACTGTCCATAAATATTTTTCACTGGCCATGAAACTGTTTTCGCAAAAACAGGCAGTAACGACACCAGTGAAAATTCACAATTCTCTATTCTAATTTCGATGCTGCAGCTAAAACTACTAGCCTAAATAATATAAATTTAAAACATTATTAAAGATGAGTAAACAGTATAGTAATATAAGAACAAATCAAATTACAAGCAAAAGCGCAAATAAATACAATATAACAAAGTAAAATAAATAAACAGTGCTTTTTAGGTTTTCAGGTACAGGAATTTAATAAACTAAACAAATGTAAAATAATAAAATAAAAGCACTTTAAGAGGGAATGCGTTTTCTTTCTCAACTGTTTACATTCAATTAAGACAATAACTAGTTTACTAGGATACTCGCTACTATTCTGTGTGAATTTGGGCACTCAAGTGAAAGAAGATGTGAAAGATCTTAGTTTAGTATTGGCATGCTGTCTGAGAAGCGGCTTCGGATGTGTGCGAACACAAAACTTTCCTCGCAGCGCGTGAGTAACGAATGAGCTCCCTTTCATGTCTTTTTGCGCTTGAATATTTAAATTGTCAAGGCTTAAATTTTCATGATGATGGCCCATCAACTGTCCCGAGTGACGTTCACGTTTGTTCACATTCATGCATTGTTAGAATTCATAAAAATGTTACTGAGTAACAGTTTCATATACTTGCCAACACCAAATTTTACTCGCATTTGTTGTTAATTTTAGGTCCTGTTAACATATAATACATTACTAATGAGTTCCATAAGCTTTAAATAGAATGTGAATATTCTGATATTTGATGCAGTTTGCATCATTGATTCTGATATTTTTTCCTGTTTATTACTGTGAATGAATCTGTATTGCATAAAGCGCTATGTAAATGTATCTCATACCTCTACGGTCCTGTCGAACGTCAACTCAGGCTGTTTCTTCAGCTTCTTCTCCAGGTAGCTGTTGGCCTCTGTGTGTTTGGCCCCGACGCTCGTGGCCCTGAACCCGCAGAAATACCCAGCCGGGTCGCATTTGTAGAGCACGGGTCCCATCTGAGGGTCCATCGCGATCAGCATCATGCCTGAATCACAGACAGGATCTCAAACACTGCAGAACCGACTGATTATTCGAGTCTGTGTGGATGAACACACTCACAGCAGCCGAGCGGCCTCATCTCCGCGTTCTGCGTGTAAACCTGCGAGAGATCCGCGATACGCCGGCACAACATGTCCGCTGTGATGTCGTAACCGAACTTATACTTCCACTCGCCGGCCTCCACACGAGCGCGATGAACCTGAGAACGGCTGTCAGCTACAAACACACACAAATACACGTTTCATAATGGATGAACTCTGCAACATCATCACTGTTATTGAACTGAATTATGACACTATTGTCTTCTGTAAAGCAGCTGAATTGGCTTTGTTTGCATCAATAGCTGTGTTTCCATCCAAAGTTGTGAATTTAAAGGGTTAGTTCACCCAAAAATGAAAATTCTGTCATTAATTACTCATCTTCATGTCGTTCCACACCCGTAAGACCTTCATTCATCTTCAGAACACAAATTAAGATATTTTTGATAAAATCCGATGGCTTCGAAGCTTTGTGAATCAAACTGCCAAAGTCACGTGAACCATTGAAATTTCGAAGCCTTGTTTACTGAAATCACGTGACTTTCATGCTCTGAACCACTGATTCGAAACAAAAGATTCGTAAAGCTTCATGAAGCAGTGTTTTGAAATCACCCATCACTAGATATTGTTGAATAAAGTCGTTATTTTGTTTTTTTGGCACACAAAAATATTCTTGTCACTTTATAATATTAAGGTTGAACCACTGTAGTCACATGAACAGTTTTAAATACGTCTTTAGTAGCTTTCTGGGCATCTGAAAGTGTTAATTATCTTGCTAGCGATCCATCGGATTTTAATCAAAAATGAACGTGAAGATGATTACGGGTGTGGAACGACATGAGGGTGAGTACATAGTGACAGGATTTTCATTTTTGGGTGAGCTAACCCTTTAACTTGTGCACAAAACTGGAATATGGCATAAAACATTTGCAAATAAAGCAGTTTCCATTCCATGTGTTCTACAGAATAAAATAGTTAAAAATAGTCACTTCCTGAGAAATTGCCACAAAATATCAGTCATAAAAATTGAAATTGCTGCAATCTGGCTCTTTTTTTCCAGACGAAAACACAACAAACGCCGTCATGTTCTCTTGTGTTCGGATGCTGGTTTTTGGGAACACAATCGTGTGAGACGCTTCTGGAGGGAATTAAACCAAATCATTCTGATGACAGACTTTGACTCAAATGTTTCAGAACCACCAAACCAACATTTGAGATGCTGCGATGCAATTGGTCTGCTGGTTAGCCCAGTTATCCAATCACAGCCTCTGCTGAGGCAAAGTCACATGAGGTTTTGAGGGATTTATGTGTTTCCATCGCAGTTTATGCACATTGGATAATAAATGATCCACCTCATTCATTTTTATGTGCATCTTGGTGTTTCCATCCAGCATTTATTTGACCAAATATCCCAAAATTCACATAAAAATAGTTGGATGGAAAAATAGCTAATGACATAGTTATTGAAATGAACTGATATGAATAATGACACAATTGTCTATTTAGAGCAGCTTTACAGCAGAATGAGAATTTGTCCCATATTTGATGTTTTCATCAGTGATTCTGTTATTTTCACTGTGAAACTGCTTTAAAACAATCTGTATTGTATAAAGTGTTACAGAAATTAATGTTAAAATAGTCCACGTGACTACAGTGGTTCAACCTTAATGTTATGAAGCGCCGAGAATACTTTTCGTGCGCAAAAACAAAACAAAAATAATTTTTATTCAACAAACTCGTCTCTCCCCTGTCATTCTCCTATGCTATTTTCATTGCAGCGCTTCCATGTTCTACGTCCGAACGCTGGCTCAGTATTGGCCGATGCTGTTCACGTGACCAGCACAACGCATGCGTGTGATCCTGACGCAGAAGCCGACCAATAATGAGTCAGCGTTCGGACGTAAACACAGAAGAGCTGAATTGCGTTCACTGCCTCAACTGCGTACGAGTCTGACAGGGAAGAGACAAATTTGTTGAATTAAGTTATTTTTTTGTTTTTGCACACAAAAAGTATTCTCGTCACTTCATAACATTAAGGTTTTAATGATGTCTTTCTGGACCTTGAATTGATGCTTTTAATTGAGGATAAAAAAAAAACCTCTTGGATTTCGTCAAAAATATCTTAATTTGTGTTCTGAAGACCAACAAAGGTCTTATGGGTGTGAAACGACATGAGGGTGAGTACTTAATGAATGAATTTTCATGTTTGGGTGAACTAACCCTTTAACATATAATGTGAGAGGAGACACACACCGTAATGTCCAGTCATGACGCATCCAATCCGTGGAGTGAGACGGAACATGTTTGTCATTGTTGACGCATCCAGGAGTGTGTCCTGCACATGAGAAACAGAAAGAGTCGGTCACACACACACACACACACACGGCTCAGCGTAATTTAAGAGCATCACAGCATTTAGAAACACTCAGAAATGCTTTGAGACGCCTAAGCTTGTCCAGGAGTAAACCAGACAGACCAAGAAAAGCTGCTGTTGCAGACTGAAATTAACAAGATTAAACACTCCACACTCTTTCTCAACACTGATCTTCAGGTGTGTTTTTTACCGCAACTTTCTTCTGTGTGACGACCACCGCACAGTCCGTCCCTCTGATGCCCACCGAGGTCAGGCCGCTCTGAGTGATGGCTTTGAAGGCATATTCTGTCCAACACATTCAACATCACATCAACACAACATGCAGCAGACTACAAGCTAACATGGAATGTTCTCAGAACTTTAGCAAACGTTCTTCCAGTAACGTTAATAGAACGTTCATTTGAAGTTATCTGGTCTTTAATAACGTTCTCAAAATCAGATCCTTGAGCATAATTTGTCTAACATTTTTAAAATGTTACTACTTGTTTCAGAACGTTCAGAGAACATTCAGAAGTAACGTTCATATAATGTTTGCAAAATTTAATGTTCTAAACATTAAAAAAAAAAAAAAACTGGACGTTTTGAACGTTCAGAAATAACACTTTAATAACTTAATGGGAACGTTAGCAAAACATTCTTAGAACATGTTGTTGTTAGTTCGGAAGAACTCTTTAAGAAGTGTGTTTCTGGAGATGATGATTTATAAGATGAAGTGTGACCTTAATAACTCCTGAACCAACTTTAATGTCGAAAAAAATAACATTTGATGACTAAAACCACATGCACTGGGTACACACATGCATTCCGCACAATATCACAATTATTCATTAATTAATCTGTCACCAATAGTGCAAAAAGCTGCATTAGTCCAGTAAACATGAGCTGAAAGCATCTTTAAGAGTTTAATACTTGATGAAAACCGGAATAATGGCTTATGAAATGGTGAATCTCTTACCGACTTGATATAATCGGCCCTCAGGTGAGAATATGGTGATGTGTCGATCAAACCCAGCATTTGAACCTCGAGACATGATTATAAACACACTTTAGTGACTTTAGCCGCTCAATCCGTCAAATTCGTGATCCTGCGGGTCGATTGTGTTGAGAAGTGCGTCGAGTTGAGAGTGAATAAGCGATTTGAGACTTTCACTTTCTCTTTCATTCCGTCGCGTCATTAAACTCGACGAGGAACATGAACTCTCTCTCTCTCACACACACACACACACACACACACACACACACACACACACAGAGTCACCTTACAACAAATCTATCACATTTAACAAACTACATCTGCATATTTATATGATAAAAGTGGCGGGTTTAATATGTTACCCAGCTAACATATTAAACATGTTCTAACGTTCCAATTAGCCTAAGTTGTGGGAACGTTATTTTTGAATGTTCTCTGAACGTTCCGAAACAAGTAACGTTTAAAAAAATGTTAGACGAAAGTCCAACTAACATTTCAGAAACAAAACGTTCCTTTTTGTGCTAATGTTTTGAGATCATTATTAAAGACCAGATAACATGAACGAACGTTCTCTATTAATGTTGGGAGAACCTTGCCAGAACGTTCCCTGTTAAAATGTACCGTGTTTTTTTTTTTTTTTTTTTTTTTTTTTTTTTTTTACGTGACTTCATAAAATACTATAGAATGCAATAATGGTAATGTCCAAAAAAACACCACCACCAACAACAAAAAATTAAATAAAAACAAAAAACTCAAAAAGACAATGTTAAGGAGTCGTTTAGGATTTGATTCAAACTGAACGATTCACTCACATAATCAATGCAGCGGTTGCCATGGTGAAGGAGCTGAGGGCGGAGCTTGCAGGAGACGTCATTTTTTACATCAACACAAACTACAACGATCAGGCATAACATTATGACCACCTTCCTAATATTGTGTTGGTACCAAAACAGCCCTGACCCGTCGAGGCATGGACTCCATTAGACCCCTGAAGGTGTGCTGTGGTATCTGCACCAAGATGTTAGCAGCAAGTCCTGTAAGTTGCGAGGTTGGGCCTCCATGGATCAGACTTGTTTGTTCAGCACATCCCACAGATGCTCGACTGGATTGAGATCTGGGGAATTTGGAGGCCAAGTCAACACCTCAAACTCGTTGTTGTGCTCCTCAAACCATTCCTGAACCATTTTTGTTTTGTGGCAGGAGCATTATCCTGCTGAAAGAGGCCACAGCCACCAGGGAATACCGTTCCCATGAAAGGGTGTACATGGTCTGCAACAATGCTTAGGTAGGTGGTACGTGTCAAAGTAACATCCACATGGATGGCAGGACCCAAGGTTTCCCAGCAGAACATTGCTCAAAGCATCACACTGCCTCCGCCGGCTCGCCTTCTTCCCATAGTGCATCCTGGTGCCATGTGTTCCCCAGATAAGAGACGCACAGTGTATATTGACATTAACCCAGAAAAAAACAGTTCATGAGGATCTCCATCAGAAAGACTCTGAGACAGCTGTACGTTCAGTCAACAGCTCTTTATTAAACAATATCAAGTCAAATATTAAAGACACAGAACTATTCTTTCGACTGTATTGTTTATATATGTTCAGCTACTCTTTGTTTACATTCAAAATGAATATTAGATTCATTCTGCGGTCAGCGCTGCATGTATTTATCAGACATACAGGACTTCAGCTCCTCTTTCTCTTATTGCTGGTTTCTGTGGAAGCTTAAAAAATAATAAAGGTAATTGTGACTTTATACTTCACAATTCTGAGTTTACAGCCAGAATTGTGAGATAAAAGTTCGCAAATACTGTTTTTATTTTTTATTCCGTGGCGGAAACAAGCTTCCATAGGTTTCTTTCCTCTCAAATCAGGTAAATATTATCAATGACAACAATGTGTGTGTGTGTGGGCGGAGTCTGTGATCAGACCTGCTCTCATTGGCTGCTTTCAGGAAAGTGCAACATGCAGGGAAAGAACACTGACGCTTCCTGTCCAACACACACACACACACGCACACACACACCTTACACAAGCTCACGATTGTTCTCTGCAACAAATCAAACACACCTGTGATATCCTGAATATTTCGTGATCAACAGGAAGCGGCTGGTGTTCTGATCCCAGAACAGTCTCAGTGTGTCATAACAGTTTTCAGCCATGTTCACATCAGCGTATAAAACACAGCAGAATGTTTCAGAGATTATACATATACAGTAACAGTCGAGAGCACAAATCACATTATTACTTCATCATATGTGCACATTTGTCTTATTATATCGAGTTAATCGTACCACTCACTGAAGTATTGCATTACAATATAGATGTGAATGTTTAAATATTCAAATGACAAGTATGAATATTCATGTGCGGTGGTTTAGGGGCGTGGCTTGTGGTGCGTGACTGGTGTGACGCTGTCTCTGCAGTTTGGCTCGTCCAGTTGTGCGTTTTAGTCTGATGGGAATTACATTTCTGAATGTCTGCATTAAAATAGTGAAGCCTGACGAATGTACCGCCTCTATGAGGTTACATCAATTATGTGTTATTCTGAGCGTTTCATCTCATTATAATGACTTTATATATGCGTGTGTGTGTGTGTGTTTAACCCCTGCGAAGTTCATGTAGCTGCGCTGCCACTTTCCTCAGTTCAGCTTCGATCTCCAGCAGCTCCTGAACAAGAAACATAGAGATAGTTCATGAATTCAGCACACATTTTGTTAAAGCACTCATAAATTATGACAAAATAAACATTTAGCAGTAAAACACAGTTCTCGGCCTGTAAGGGACCTCAAGATGACCAAAAAGTACTTTAATGATTATTAATATATTGAAATAATCGAACTCTAATCTACACTAAAATGCTAAAATTAATATAATATTATAAAATAATAATAATTATAATAAATAATAGACATTTTCCTCAATAACTTTGTTTTAAATTAAAGAAGATACCGTTCTTGAAACTGTTGAAATCACAAAACTAATCATGGTTAATTAATTTAATATATAATACTCCCAGTTTCTGCTAAAAAAATATTTGAAATAAAGCAGCTGTTATGTTTACAGCAGAAATACCCTTCAAATCAGTGTTATTTTAGTATCATTGAGACACTATTATAGTTTAGTATTTTTATATTTTCTGTTTTCATTTTAATTTGTTCAAGTTTTAGTAATTTTTTCATGTATTTTGTCATTTTTATTAGTTTTTAAAGTCTATATGAAGTCTATATGTGACCACAAAACCAGTCATAAGTCGCATGGGTATATTTGTAGTAATAGCCAACAATACATTGTATGGGTCAAAGTTATTGATTTTTCTTTTATGCTGAAAATCATTAGGATATTAAGTAAAGATCATCAGATTTCCTACTGTAAATATATCAAAAGTGTTTGTGAGTGGATATCCATTGCTAAGGACTTCAACTTTAAAGGCGATTTTCTCAATATTTTGATTTTTTTGCACCCTCAGATTCCAGAATAAATTTCAAATAGTTGTATCTCAGCCAAATATTGTCCTATCCTATCAAACCATACATCAATGGAAAGATTATTTATTTTTCATATGATGTATAAATCTCAACTTTAAAAAAATGACCCTTATGACTGGTTTTGTGGTCCAGGGTCACATATAGACTTATAGTTAGCCTGAATAGTTTTTTTAAATTAATTTTTTTTATTATTTTTCCACAAAATTATGAACTGTTTTCAACATTGATAATAATCATAAATGTTTCTTGAGCAGCAAATCATCATATCAGAATGATTTCTGAAGGATCATGTGACACTGAAGACTGGAGTAATGATGCTGAAAATTCAGCTTTGACCACAGGAATAAATTACATTTTACTATATATTCACATAGAAAACAGTTCTTGTAAATTGTAATAATATTTCACAATTTTTACTGTATTTTTGATCACATAAACGCAGCCTTGGTGAGCAGAAGACACACTTTTAAAAACATTTAAAAAAAATAATTATTTCAAACTTTTAACTGCCAGTGTATAATACTATCATTACATTTTTTAAATGACAAAAAAAAATAACTAAAGAAATATTAGTACTGTAATATTTCACTTTAACATTTAAGAACAATAATATAATATTAATTTTATTCTACAGTACAACTGTAAACCTAATATTTATGGATGAAAACGCTGTGTGTAAACGAACACAGTGCCGCGCTTCACTCTGAACACACAGCGCATATATTTATTTTATTAAAACTCATGCAGCCATACTAGATCTGTGATAGACATTGGCAAAAACATGCCGCACATTTGGGAATCAGAAATGTACCTCATCTTCATCCTCCTCCTCCTCACGCTGTCTGTCCTCCTCCTCCTCCTCTCCGTCTCTCTCGAACTGTCGCGTGGCTTCATCGCTGGCGTTCTCCATCTCCCGCTTCTGCTGCGGCTCCTTCCCGTCTGTCTCCGGACTCTCTTCCTCCTTCACGCGCTCCATCTTCCTCACCAGCTCCTGCAGCTCCTCCTGCTTCTCCTCCTTCTCCTTCTGTTTGCTCCAGCCGGCGGTGTCGTTCATCTGCTCCGCCAGCAGCTCCTTCAGCTCCTTCTCCACCTTCTCCTTCTCCACCATCAGCTCCAGCTCGCTCTTCCTCTTCTCCTCCTCCTCCTCCTCGCTCTTGGTGCGTTTCTTCTCCAGCTGTTTTCTCTTCAGCTCCTTCAGCAGCTCCTCCAGCTCCTCGTCTTGTCTCCTCTGGATCTCCGTCTCTCTGATCTCCTCATCCAGGTCTCGCTCATTCTGCTCCTTCTTCTTCATTGCTTCCTCCTCATCTTCATCCTCGTCATCCTCCTCCTCCTCCTCCCATGTGTCGTTGAGCTCATACTCGTCTGTCTCGTGAGAGTATTTGCGCTCTCTATCTTTCTCTGCAGAAAAACAGACGTGTATCAGATGTGAGTGTTTTACTAATCTCACATAACTGGATTAAAGGCTCGTTCACACCAAGGATGATAACTAAACAGAGCAAGAGCAATTTTTTCCCACTGATGAATGATAAAAACATTGACAGCCAATCAGAACAGACTTTAAAGAGCTTGAGCATTGAAAGCGGCAGACTACAACAAACGGCTGGTAGGGACTACAAGGAGCTTCTTCCTGGGTTGGTGACATCACTAACCCCTAAAATTTACATAAACCCCGCCCCCTGGAACACACAACAAAGGGGGTGAGGCCATGTTGGGCTGCTTTAGAGAAGAGGAAGAGTTGTTGTAGTAGAGTGTTGTTGTCATGCCGTCATTTTACGCCGGACTGCTTCACAAACGAGGGTCAATTCAACGCTGGATCTTCTGGAAAGGGGGCCGGGAGCAGCAGCTCATTTGCATTTAAAGGGACACACACAAAAACAGCGTGTTTTTGCTCACACCCAAATAGGTGCAAATTTGTCAAGCTATAAACTTCTGAAACTTCACAGACACATTCTGGGGACACCAGAGACTTATATTACATATTGTAAAGGGGGGATTATAGGTCCCTTTTAACTTTTAAATCTAATTATAAAATTACCTTTCAATTATTTTTTACTCCAATTCATTTTTTAAATATAATCATATAATCATAACTTGTTTTCATGACAATTTTATTTAAATATATTGTAAATAATTAAGACATTACTAACAGGTAAATATAATGAATATACAAGCTAATATAGCGGATATATTTAGTGAAATAATCCCCTCTAGAGTTAATTTCTCTAGTTTCTCTGAACTAACATGCTGTGGACACTAAATGACTTGCCTGAGGTTTATGTAATGCTACGTGAGATATTATTCTCAAGATGTTTTATTGATATCTTTCATGGAGTTGAAACACTGGTTGAGAAATTACAAGTAAACATATCTACGTATATGTTTGTTGTGGTGGTTAGCAAACAGTGTTGCATTACCGCACGCGCCCCCTTCTGGACTGGAGTGTGGATCGTCTGTGACTGACTGTATTCGTCGTGTGACTGTATGCACCGAACAGTGATGGTTCGGGACGAATACATTACACCACTAGAATAAGGGTGTGTTCACATTTGTCATGTTTGGTTCGATTAAAACGAACCCTGGTGCGATTGCTCTGTTAGTGCGGTTCATCCGAACCCTGGTGCGCACCAAACAAGCGGACTGACACCGCTGAAATGATGGGTCTCGGTCCACTTCCAAACGAACTCTGGTGCAGTTCGAATGATATATGAACGCAACACGGACCAAAGACATGTAAACGAACCAAAAACAGGAAAATGAAACCCTAAAAAGGACAGAATCCTCATGCATATCGGTTTTTCTCGTCATAGTTGTGAGTTTGCCCATGACAGGCATCAGATGCGTGTCTCCACGCAGCAGATCGTTTGTGTGTGTGAAGGATGGATTCCCGGCGCTGTTTTGACTCCTTTACACATTTTATAAGCTCTTCACGAGTTCCCAGCTGGCCAAAATACCATCATATGCAGGCTACACACATACAACGAGCACATTTACCTCAGCACACAGCATTGTTTTGGATGTTCGGTAAGTTCCGTCTCAAAATAGGCAATACGTCATAAAATCTGACCAATCAGGTTGTGAATGTGTCCCTACGCTTTTAGGTTCGGTGATAAAATTGCCAATCTGAACGCTAATCGGACCAGGACTAAATGTTTTTTTTTTCTGTTTTGGTCTGGACCAAACGGTTTGAACATGCACCCTAACCCAAAATCTGCATAAGAATAGGTAACAGAGTTACTGACACATTTATTGAACTGAACTGAATCAACAATGAACTGAAATGATCTGAATAATGACAGAAGAATGTGAATTTGTCTCATATTTGATGAGATTATGTTATTTTCCTGTTTATTAAGGTCCTTCTGACTAACATAAATAAACAAATTGATTGTTTTGTCACGAGTGTTTCACTGACCGTGTTCTGCCAGCTCCTGTAATTCTCTCAGCAGACCCTCGTGTCTCTCTTGAGCGTTCAGGGCATCATCTGTGAACAAAACCAGCACAGAATCACTGCTTACAGCTTCAGAGGAAAGACGCTGGACCAACTAGTTTAACATTTACAAACCCGATTCCAAAAAAGTTGGGACACTGTACAAATTGTGAATAAAAAAGGAATGCAATAATTTACAAATCTCATAAACTTATATTTTATTCACAATAGAATATAGATAACATATCAAATGTTGAAAGTGAGACATTTTGAAATGTCATGCCAAATATTGGCTCATTTTGGATTTCTTGAGAGCTACACATTCCAAAAAAGTTGGGACAGGTAGCAATAAGAGGCCGGAAAAGTTAAATGTACATATAAGGAACAGCTGGAGGACCAATTTGCAACTTATTAGGTCAATTGGCAACATGATACAGCTGAACAGGTATAAAAAGAGCCTCTCAGAGTGGCAGTGTCTCTCAGAAGTCAAGATGGGCAGAGGATCACCAATTCCCCCAATGCTGCGGCGAAAAATAGTGGAGCAATATCAGAAAGGAGTTTCTCAGAGAAAAATTGCAAAGAGTTTGAAGTTATCATCATCTACAGTGCATAATATCATCCAAAGATTCAGAGAATCTGGAACAATCTCTGTGCGTAAGGGTCAAGGCCGGAAAACCATACTGGATGCCCGTGATCTTCGGGCCCTTAGACGGCACTGCATCACATACAGGAATGCTACTGTAATGGAAATCACAACATGGGCTCAGGAATACTTCCAGAAAACATTGTCGGTGAACACAATCCACCGTGCCATTCGCCGTTGCCGGCTAAAACTCTATAGGTCAAAAAAGAAGCCATATCTAAACATCATCCAGAAGCGCAGGCGTTTTCTCTGGGCCAAGGCTCATTTAAAATGGACTGTGGCAAAGTGGAAAACTGTTCTGTGGTCAGACGAATCAAAATTTGAAGTTCTTTTTGGAAAACTGGGACACCATGTCATCCGGACTAAAGAGGACAAGGACAACCCAAGTTGTTATCAGCGCTCCGTTCAGAAGCCTGCATCTCTGATGGTATGGGGTTGCATGAGTGCGTGTGGCATGGGCAGCTAACACATATGGAAAGGCACCATCAATGCTGAAAGGTATATCCAAGTTCTAGAACAACATATGCTCTTTCAGGGAAGACTTTGCATTTTCCAACATGACAATGCCAGACCACATACTGCATCAATTACAACATCATGGCTGCGTAGAAGAAGGATCCAGGTACTGAAATGGTCAGCCTGCAGTCCAGATCTTTCACCCATAGAAAACATTTGGCGCATCATAAAGATGAAGATGCGACAAAGAAGGCCTAAGACAGTTGAGCAACTAGAAGCCTGTATTAGACAAGAATGGGACAACATTCCTATTCCTAAACTTGAGCAACTTGTCTCCTCAGTCCCCAGACGTTTGCAGACTGTTATAAAAAGAAGAGGGGATGCCACACAGTGGTAAACATGGCCTTGTCCCAACTTTTTTTGAGATGTGTTGATGCCATGAAATTTAAAATCAACTTATTTTTCCCTTAAAATGATACATTTTCTCAGTTTAAACATTTGATATGTCATCTATGTTGTATTCTGAATAAAATATTGAAATTTGAAACTTCCACATCATTGCATTCCTTTTTTATTCACAATTTGATTCTTTTTTGGAATCGGGTTTGTAGATAACACACTGACTAGTAGTCGATTTTGAGATACTATCAGTGACAGGCTCACCCGTCTTCTGTGGGTCACAGCCGTTAGTACTGACACTGGCATCTTCAGGGTCGCAGTCAGTCGTGCGCTAGTGTACAGACAAACACACGGGTTAGTTTACATACACACGTCAACACACTGAGAAGAGACGAATCATCATGAACACGTCTCTGACCTGCTCGCCTGGCAGAGGGGAACATCTCACTGAAGAACAGAGCAGAAACAGAAAGAAATTAAACATCAAACAGGACAAAAATGTTGAGATGTGGGCGTGGCTCTCATTGATGGAGGCGGGGCTTGCAGCGGATTGTACGAAAGTGAACCAAATTATAAGGTCAAAACATATGCACAAATGAATTGCTCATGATTAAACCTGATTCTGTATCATTTAACATTCATCAGGAATATATCGCACCTGTGCAACATAATAGGCTAATGAAGAGGCATTATTATGAATATCATTATGGCTATTGTTGCCCTCTGGTGAACATGCATTAAAAACGCATTTCATTACCAAGTTAATCATCGTCATTAGCGTTTATTAAGCGTTAATAATATTGAGAATAAACTATGGAAGCCCATTTTCGCCATATAAAAAAAAAAATCATGGTTTTGTAAATCATAACTATGACATAAAATGACATTTTTTCTCTCCTCAAATAATTTCGACTGTCATAATTATATTGCTTAGCATGTCAATTTCAACTTTTCAAGTCAAAATATTGTCATGATTTCGTTTTTTCTCCTCAATTTCCATCATAATTAACTTAGCATGTAATTTTCAACGTTTATTTATATCATAAATAACACGTAGTATGTTATAATTTCGACATTTTGTGTCATAAACGTTATTTAGCAAAGATTTTCTTTTTCTTAAATGGGTTTCCACAGCCGGCTGGTGCAGCCCTACATGAACGCGCGCGCGCCCGCGGCTCCTTTCACCTGACAGAGGGCAAATAATCCTGCAGATTAACGCAGAACAGCTATTCCTGTCTCACCTGATGAGCTCAAATGAGGCACTTAAAAACTCCACAGCGAATTAATAAATTCAACAGCGGTTTGATCGTCAGGTGAACAGTATTATGTAACACGATCAGGTGTGAATTAACGTTCATACATCCTCAGATCTGCATCGAAACGATTCGTTACACCTACAGAAAATAAACAGAACATTTCCATCAACGTCTAATACACAACTTAATCTCTCTAATGTAGATTTCTACTCACCTCCTGCATAGAAAACACACACCGCCGTCCAGAACGTCAACACACGCATCATACACACACGGGCGCGCGCAGAGCAGAAGAGATGAAGATGATGGCGATGATGAAGATTAAAATGACTTGATCACGTCTGTTTGTGATGAGACTACAGTAAAATCCACCTGGAGGACATGATGAGCTCTGCGCGCTCCCGCTGCGTGCCTGCGCTCAGATAAAGACTGTGCGCGTGTCCGTCCGCGCTCAGGGCTGTTTTGGAGAGATTATTTAGTTCTCAGCGACAGGAAAAAAATCTATGTAAATAGAAACAAGCAAATAAAACTATAAAAGCTCATTTTCACGGCAAAACAAAATATGCAATGACTATTTATTTGGCAAAATAATTATTACACTGTCCTGAACGCATCAAATGATCTTTTATAAAGAGCTGCTGAATCACTGTCAGTGTGAACAACACTGAATAAGTAAGTAGTTTTTACTAATTATTTATTAGTTTTAGTTATTTTAGTACTTCAAGTTACACTAAATGAATATGAGAAATGTTGCCTTAGCAACCAAACCAAAAAAGTTTCTTCATATTTTATTTTTTTAAAGTTTATTTTGTTTTTAAAGAAACTAGGAAATATTTGTTTGCAGCAAATAGAGACACCTGAGGCATGTGATTATCAAACACACTTAAATGATCTCCATTACTAATGCATACTTCACACAAACTCACAAACACACTCACCGACTCGCTCACTCACTGACTCACTCACTGACTCAGGCTGCGTTCCAGTTCGTTTTTTAAATGCCCTTCCCTCGCCAACTTCCCTTAGTCTCGTTGACTCGCATGTACGTCATTGCTTACGTTGCATGAGTGCCCTACTGGCGGAACCTTTGCAATGGGCTGAATTGGAACGTCCTAAGCCCTTGATCACTTGGAATCCGCAATGGAGCTGATTTATTATCTATTTATTCCCCTTACAAAATTGTTTAATGCAGCATTCTATATGTATATAAGTGTGTTTTAAATATTTAAAAAAAAAAAAATTAATATATCATAGAGTTGTTTGTGGTGGGGTAAATTAAATGCGATATGCGGTGACGTCACAGTCATGTTGCATTGTGGGTTATGGAGCTGCCTGAAGTGTACATATGAAGTAGAGTCCTAGTAGTAGTAGGGTCTGTCCATATAAACTTCCCTTGTCCACTTCACGAAGTGGAACACACTTCAAAATGGTGGCAGCGATTCCCCCGAGGGGAAGTGCTTAGGGAAGTTCACGAGTGCGTGTCTAAAACTGGAGTGGAACGCAGCCTCACTCACTCACTGACTCACTGACTCACTCACTCACTGACTCACTCACTCACTGACTCACTCACTCACTGACTCACTCACTCACACATTCATTGACTCACTCACTCACTGACTCACTCACACACTCATTGACTCACTCACTCACTGACTCACTCACTCATTGACTCACTGACTTACTCACTCACTGACTCACTCACTCACTCACTGACTTATTCACTCACTCACTCACTCACTCATTGACTCACTCACACACTCATTGACTCACTCACTCACTCACACACTCATTGACTCTCACTCACTGACTCACTCACTCACTCACTCACTCACTGACTCACTCACTCACTCACTGACTTATTCACTCACTCACTCACTCACTCACTCACTGACTTATTCACTCACTCACTCACTCACTCATTGACTCACTCACACACTCATTGACTCACTCACTCACTGACTCACTCACACACTCATTGACTCTCACTCACTGACTCACTCACTCATTCACTCACTGACTCACTCATTGACTCACTCACTCACTCATTGACTCACTCACTCACTCATTGACTCACTCATTGACTTACTCGCTCACTCACTCACTCACTCACTGACTCACTCACTGACTTACTCGCTCACTCACTCACTCACTCATTGACTCACTCACTGACTCACTCACTCATTGACTCACTCACTGACTCACTCACTCATTGACTCACTCACTCACTCATTGACTCACTCACTCACACACTCATTGACTCACTCACTCACTGACTCACTCATTGACTCACTCACTCACTCACTGACTCACTCATTGACTCACTCACTCACTGACTCACCCATTGACTCACTCACTCACTGACTCACTCATTGACTCACTCACTCACCCATTGACTCACTCACTCACTCACTCATTGACTCACTCACACTCATTGACTCATTCACTCACTGACTCACTCACTCACTGACTCACTCATTGACTCACTCACTCACTCATTGACTCACTCATTGACTCACTCGCTCACTCACTCACTCGCTCACTCACTGACTTACTCGCTCACTCACTCA